>NC_081566.1:31758654-31847938 GCF_022355385.1 Mustela nigripes | reverse complement strand
CTCCTAGTCTGTGGCTTGTCTTCTCATTCTATTGACAGTGTCTTTCACAGAACAAAAATTAAGAAATTGATAAGCAAGTGCAGCTTATCCGTTCCTTCCATCATGGATTATGCCCTTGGTGTTACATCTAAACAGGCATTGCCACATCCACGGTCAGCTAGATTTTCTCCTACGTTGTCTTCCAGGAGTTTTATAGTGTTGTACTTTACAGTTAGATCTATACTCCATTTTCAGTTAACTTTTGGAAGGGTAATAATCTGTGTCTAGATTTTTTTTTTTTTTTTTAACATGTGGATATCCAGTTGTTTCAGCACCATTTATTGAGACTATCTTTGCTCACATTGTATTGTATTTGCTCCTTTGTCAGAGATTGATGCTATTTCCAGGGTCTATTTCTGGGCACTCTGTTCTGTTCTGTTGATCTTTTTGTTTATTTTTCCACAGTGTCACACTGTTTTGTTACTGTAGCTTTATACTAAGTCTTTAAGTCAGATAGTGTCAGTCTTCTGACTTCGCTTTTCTCCTTTTATATTGTGTTCATTATTCTTTTACCTCTCCATGTAAACTTCAGAATCAGTTTATTCATATCCACAAAATAACTTGCTAGGATTTTGATTTGGATTATACTGAAGCTTTGGATTAATTAGGGTAGAACTGGTATCTTAACAATATTGAATCTGATCATGGGATACTTCTCCATTTAATTAGCTCTTCTTTGTTTCAACAGAATTTTATAGTTTTCCTTATGTTTAGCTTGTACATATTTGTTAGATTATACCTAAATATTTATTTTTTGGTGCTAATGCATATAGTATTGTTTTTGATTTCAAAAGTTTTTTTTAAAAGACTTTTTATTTATTCATTTGAGAGACAGAACTCGAGCAAGAGCATGAGTGGTGGGGGGTGGGTTGGGTAGGGCCAGAGGGAGAGGGAGAAGCAGACTCCCTGCTGAGCAGAGAACCTACCGTGGAGCTTGATCCCAGAACCCTGGGATCATGACCTGAGCTGAAGGCAAATGCTTAACCAAAGAAGCCACTGAGGTGCCCGTGTTTTTAATTTCAAATTCCACATGTTCACTGATGGTATATAGGAAGGTGACTGACTTTGGTCTGTTAAGCTTGTATCCTGCAACCTTGCTGCTACTGCTTATTAGTTCCAGGAAGTCTTGTTGTTGTCTTTGTTCACTCTGGAATTTGCAACATCGACAAATTATGTCATCTGCAAATAAAAATTTCCTCCTTCCCAAAGTGTATACCTTTTGTTTCATTTTCTTCTCTTATTGTATTAGCTAGGACTTCCAGTATGATATTGAAAAAGAGTGATCAGAGAGAAATCATGCTTGCCTTTTTCCTCATCTTAGTGGGAAAGCTTCTGGTTTCTCACCATTAAGTATGATAGTAGCTGTAGGTTTTTTGCAGATGCTTTTTATGAAGTTGAGGAAATTCCCCTCTATTCTTAGTTTGCTGAGAGTTCTTATCATGAATGGGTGTTGGATTTTGTCAAAGTATTTTTTTGTTTTTGGTTTTTTTTTGCATATGTTGATATGATTATGTGTTTTTTTCTTTTTTGGTCTGTGGATGTGATTATGTGTTTTTTTCTTTTTTGGTCTGTGGATGTGATGGATTATGTTAATTGATTTTCAGATGTTGAACTAGCCTTGTATAGTTGGGATAAATCTTACTTGTCATGGTGTATAATTGTTTTTATAGATTCCTGGATTTCATTTAACTCTTTTTATTACAATATTATTGACTATATTCCCTATGCTATACTTTACCTGTGACATATTTAGTAACTGATATTTTTGTACCTCTTGATCCCCTAATTTGCTAATATATCATTGAGGATTTGTGCATCTGTGTTCATTACAGATATTGGTCTATAGTTTTCTTGTAATGTTTTTGTTTGATTTTGGTGTTAGGATAATGCTGACCTCATAGAATGAGTTAGGAAGTGTTTCCTCTATTTCTATATTCTGGAAGAGATTATAGAGTATTGGTGTAATTTCTTCCTTAAATGTTTTCCTGTTTTGGAAGGTTATTAATCATTGCATCAATTTTTTTATAGGTATAAGCCTATTCATATTATCTATTCCTGTGTGAATTGGCAGATTTTATCTTTCAAGGAATTGGTTCTTTTTATCTAAGTTATCGAATTCATAGGCACAGAGTTGTTCATATTATAACTTTATTAACCTTTTGATCTTCATGAGTTCTGTAGTGATGTCCTTATTTTCATTCTTATATTAATAATATGAGAATTTCCTTTCTTTCTTAACCTAGCTAAGACTTACTGATTTTTAAATATTTTTATTTTTTCAGTGTTCCAGGATTCATTGTTTATGTGCCATACCCAGTGTTCCATGCAATATGTGCCCTCCTTAATACCCACCACCAGGCTCACCCAACCCCCACCCCTACCCCTCCAAAACCCTCAGTTTGTTTCTCAGTGTTCACAGTCTCTCATGATTTGTCTCCCCATCTCATTTCCCCCAACTCACTTCTCCTCTCCTTCTCCCAGTGTCCTCTGTGTTATCCCTTATGCTCCATAAGTAAGTGAAATAAGTCAAGCAGAGAGAGTCAATTATCATATGGTTACACTTAAACTTGTGGAGACTTACTGATTTTATTGATCTTTTCAAAGAAGCAGCTTTTGGTTTTGTTGTCATTTTTGTATTAATTTCCTATTTTTAATTTCACTGATGTTTGCTCTAATTTTTATTATTTCCTCTGCTTACTTTGTATTTAATTTGCTCTTTTCTAGTTTCCTTAGATGGACACTTAGATTATTAGTTGTAGATCTTTCTTCTCTTCTAATATATACCTTTAATGTTACAAATTTACCTCTAAACACTGTATTTGCTGCATGCCATAAATTTTGATAAGTTATATTTTCTTTTTTGTTTAGTTAAAAGTATGTTTTAATTTTCTTGATTTCTTCCATGTGTTATTAGAGGTGTATTTGATATTTGATATTTTGAGATTTTCCCCAGCTATCTAGTATTGTTTTCTATTTTAGTTTCACTGTGGTCTAAGAGCAGACATTGTATGATTTCTGTTACTTTAAATTTGTTTAGGTATGTGTTAGGCCCAGAATGTGATCTATCTTGATGAGTGTTCCATGTGAGCTTGGGAAGAATTTTTATTTTGTTGTCATTGGATGAAGTAATCTATAGGTATATGTTCTGTCCAGTTGACTGATGGTAATGTTAAGTTCACCTGTGTCCTTCCTGATTTTCTGCCTGCTGGATATGTCCATTTCTGAGAGAGAGGTGTCAGAATCTCCAACTGTAAACATGGATTCATCTGTTTCTCTTTGCAGTTCTATCAGTTTTTGTGTCATGTATTTTGATCCTCTTTTATTAGGTGTATATACACATTAAGGGTTATTATATCTTCTTAAAGAAGTGACTCTTAGATCATTATCATTATATAATGCCCTTCTTTATCCCTGATAATTTTCTTCGCTTGCAGGTCTGATGTGTTTGAAAATTAACATAGCTCCTCCAGCTTTCTTTTGATTAATGTTAACATGGTATATATTTCTCTGTTACTTTCCTTTAATCTTAATGTATCTTTATATTTAGAGTGTGTTTCTTTAGACAATAAATATGTAGTTGGGTCTTGTTTTTTTATTCATTCTGATAATCTTTGTATTTTAACTGGTGTAATTAGATCACTGACATTTAAAGTGATTACTGATATAATTAGACTGATATCTTCTATGTTAATATTGTATATTCATTCCTCTTGTTTTCTGTTTGTTTTTTGTTGTTGTTGTTCCTGTTTTTGTATTTCATTCTTTGTCTACCTTTTGTGTTTTGTTTTGTTTTGTTTTTTAAAGATTTTATTTATTTATTTATTTGACAGAGAGAAATCACAAGTAGGCAGAGGCAAGCAGAGAGAGAGGAGGAAGTAGGCTCCCCACTGAGCAGGAAGCCTGATGCGGCCCGGATCCCTGGGATCATGACCTGAGCCGAAGGCAGAGGCTTTAACCTAGGTGCCCCTGCCTTTTGTGGTTTTAATTGAAAATTTTTATTATTCCATTTTCTCTTTTTTTAATAGAATATCAAATATACTTCTTTTAAAACATTTTTAGTAGTTGCCCTAGAGTCTGTAGTATGCATATACAACTAATCTAAGACCAATTTCTGATAATACCATATGCACTTCATGCTAGTGCAAATACCTCACAACAAAATATTCTGAATTCCTCCTTTGCATCACTTGTGTGATTGGTGTCATTCATTTCCTGTGTATAAGGTGTAATAATAAATACATTGTTGCTTTTATTGTTTTGGACAGACTTTTATCTCTTAGATCAATTAATACGTTTTTATTTTACCTTCACTTATTCTATCTCTGATGCTTTTCCTTTTCTTTTTTTAATATTTTTATTTATTTTTAAAATTTCTTTTCAGTGTTCCAGAATTCATTGTTGCTTTCCCTTCTCTTAAGTGTAGGTCTGTGTTTCTGACTTATATTATTTTTCTTGTCTCTGAAGAACTTTTTAAACATTTTTGCAAGGCAAATCAGGCGGAAGCAAATCCCATTTTGTTGATCTGAGGAAGTCTTTATTTTTCATTCATTTTTGAAGGATCATTTTGCATGATGCAGAATTCTAGGTTGGTATTTGTTTCCCTCTCAACACTTTGAATATTATACTTTCTTCATACTTGTTTGGTTTCTGAGGAGAAGCTGAGTGTCACTCTTACCTCGTTTCTCTATAGGTTAGGTTTCTCAACCCTCTCTGGCCTCTTTCAGTATTTTTTTCTTTAGTTTTGATTTTCTGAAGTTTGACTATGTTATGCCTACATGTAGTTTTGGGGGCATTTATTCTGTTTGGTTATTCTGGATCTTTGGTTTGGTGTTTGACTTTAATTTAGGAGAATATTTCTTAATCACCATTGCTTCAAATATTGCTTCTGTTCCTCTCTTTCTTTTTCTGGTTTCCCACTGCATGTGTGTTATACCTTTTGTAGTTGTCTCATAGTTGTTGAGTGCTCTGTTCCATGTTTTCTTTATTTCAGTCTTTCTTGTTGCTTTTCTGGTTTAGAAGTTTCTACTGACATATCCTCAAGCTCAGAGATTCTTTCCTCAGCTGTATCCAGTCTGCTAATATGCCCATCAGAGGCATTTTTCATTTCTGTTAGTGTTTTTCATCTCTGCCTTTTCTTTTTGATTCTTTCTTAGCATTTCCATCTCTCTGCTTACATTACCCATCTGTTCTTGCATACTGTGTACTTTTTCCACTAGAGTTCTTAACATATTAGTCATAGTTGCGTTAAATTCCCAATCTGATTATTTCACCATCCTTGCCATATCTGGGTCTGGTTCTGATGCTTTCTCTGTCTCTTTAAGCTGTGGGGGCTATTGATTGATTGATTACCTTTTAGTATGCCTTATAATTTTTTT
The DNA here is from genome assembly GCF_022355385.1 of Mustela nigripes. NCBI lineage: Eukaryota > Metazoa > Chordata > Mammalia > Carnivora > Mustelidae > Mustela > Mustela nigripes. The sequence goes on along the minus strand of NC_081566.1, from coordinate 31,842,524 downwards.
TGAAAGGTGGACATGATGTACTGAGTAAAAAGAACTTCAGTAAATAGGCCTTTAGTAATTAATATAGTAGTAAGGCACTGGAGAAGGGAGAGTGTTCTGTAGTCTTATGATTAGGTCTCACTCTTTTAAAGATTTTTATTTATTTATTTATTTGACAGAGAGATCACAAGTAGGCAGAGAGGCAGGCAGAGAGGGAAAGCAGACTCCCCGGTGAGCAGAGAGCCAATGTGGGGCTTGATCCCAAGACCCTGAGATCATGACCTGAGCCAAAGGCAGAAGCTTAACCCACTGAGCCCCCAGGCGTCCCTAGGTCTCACTCTTTTATGAGCTTAGTCCCTCTGCTGTGAACTTCACAAACAATTTTTTCCTCCACCACCCTCTTTAGGAAGTGTAGGATGATTAGAGGAGACTGGAGTTGGGTATTTCTCTTCCCTTTGTGTAGAAGGCCTGAGCAGACTAGAATTAGGTATTTTCCTTCTCCTGGGTTGGTTAGGCTCTGATGGTTAGGTTAAAGTCCAGTAAAACTTGTTTGGAGGGAATGCCTTTTTAAGAAGAGCAGAATGCTCTGGTGTATTTCCAAATGATTACTTTTTCCCCTCTCCCTGCCAGAAGCGTGAGGGGATTTTTCTTCAGTCTCCATCCTGAGAATGTGATAGAGCTCCTAGAAATAAAGCTCACAGAAGTGTGAGGGCCCTTAGAACTATTCCCTTGCTGTTTTTAACTCTCAGACTTTCCCACACTGAGCCTCCAGTACTGTCCTTTACAGTCCACATTTTCATGCCCCGGTACCTGTACCCACAAAGATTTCTGCTCCAGTAAGTTGTGGTTCTCTGAATACACCTGTCTATCTCCAAGTTGTGGACAGCAGTTTGCCCTGTGATCTCAATTCTCTGATGGAGCTAAGAAGAGTTGTTAATTTTCAGTTTGCTTAGCTAAATTTTTGCTTGCTGTTAGGGTGCAGTGATGACTTGTAACCTCTTTACATGCTGGACAGGAAACCGGAAATCCATTTCCTTCTTTTTCGCTATAGTTTTATCACAATTAAATCCCTAAAACTCCATATGTTGAGAAATCTTCATATGTATCAATTCTTGGTGTCTTATTCTGTGACTTGATTTCCTTGCTTAAATGTATGTTTTTGAGAATATATGGTACATGTTACCATAACTGGCTTTTTAATTTTTGAATAGCATGCCAGTGTATGCATATACTACTTACAGAAGAATAGTTTTTTAGTTTTTCCCAGGGTTTTGCTATGATGCATAATACTGATTCTGCAGATCTCTTGAAGAACATGTGCAAAGAAAGTAGGTTTCAAGTTCTTTGGCTCATGGCCCATAGTAAGAAATGCATTTGTGTCCGTGTGTGTGTGTGTGTGTGTGTGTGTGTGTACACGCACAAATTTTCCCAAGGCAATACTTAACCTCATGCCACTTAAAATGTACTGTGATAGTTTTTCTGTTCTATACTATTTTATTTAATAAGGATGGTTAGAAACTATTAAACCGAGTGCATCACTATCCTAAGTTTATAAAACACTGCTCTAGTGTATGTATCTGTAAATAGAATTGCTGGATTGTGGTCAGTTTATGTTTTGATTCAGAAGATTTTGCCAAGTTTTTTTTTTATATTGATCAAACCAATTTATACTCCTTTCAGCAGTTCATGGGAATTCTTGTAACTCAAGATTCTTATCAACACTTAGTATTCCTTCATTTTTATTGAAGTGCAGTTGACATGCAATATTAGTTTCAGGTATATAACATAGTGAGTCAACATTTATGTACATTAGGAAGTGATCACTGTGATAAATCTAGCTACTGTCTTTCACCATACAAAGTTACATATTTTTGACTATATTCCCTATACTGGACATTCTGTCCCCTTGTCTTATTTATTTTATAAGTGGAGGTTTTTACTTTTTAATCCCTTTCCCCTGTTCTGCATATTGACCTTCCCACTCCCTTCCCCCATCTCTCTGGCAACTACCAGACTGTTCTCTGTATCTATGAGTCTGTTTCTATTTCATTTGTTTGTTTTTTGATTCCACATATAAGTCAAGGCATATGGTATTTGTTTTTCTCTGTCTCACGTATTTCACTTCCATGGTACCCTCTATGTCCATCCATATCACAAAGGGCAAGATGCTTCCTTTGCATGGCTGAGTAATATTCCTGTGTGTGTGTGTGTGTGTGTGTGTGTGTGTAGAGTCTGTGTGTGGTCTGTGTACCATATCTTTATCCATTCATCTCTCAATAGACACTTACACCCCATATTTGGGGTTTTGTAAATAATGTTGCAGTAAACCTAGGAGTGCATATATCTTTTTGAATTAGTGCTTTCATTTTCTTTGGATAAATACTCAGTAATGGAACTGCTGGATTGTATGGTATTGATACTTAATTTTGAAAATGTGTTAATTATATCTTGTAGTTTTAATTTGTATTTCCTTGATTGCTAATGAATTTGAGTGTCTTGCTCTATTAGAAGAAGTTGTACCCCAAATTTTTTTAGAAGAAAAAACCCTATGTGTATACAAAAAATAAAGTTAGATACAATGAAGGATAAAATATGACTATAATAATGAAGGTTCAAACAAGATTTTTTTAAATGAAAGGTACTGTTAAGATAAACTAGTTAAAAAACATTAAAAAAGGAAAGGGTAAAAGTTTAAAAAATATAGCAGAAGAAAAAAAGTTTTTAAAAAATTAATTAACTTTGCAAGGCTAAAGATTCATGGGGAGAAAGTCATGAATTCCACTGTTCTCCTTGGTAAGTGAAATTGGTCTTGGCTGGATTTCTTGTTGATCTTCCGGGGAGGGGCCTGTTGTAGTGATTCTCAAGTGTCTTTGCCGGAGGTAGAATGGTATTGCCCTTACCAGGGGCCGGGCTGAGTAATCTACTTGGATTCGCTTTGGGGAGCTTTTGTCCTCTGAACGCTTTCCCTAAAGTTCCGGAGGACGGGAATGAAAATGGCGGCCTCCCAATCTCCGGCCTGGAGGAGCTGAGCGCTCGGGGTCCCACTCCTCAGTGCGCCCTCAGGGAAAAGCGCTCAATCACTCCCGTCTCCCTGGCCTCCAGCCATGCTCCAACCTCACCCAGCCTGTGACCAAGCATCTCTGTCTCTGGCACACAGCCCCACCTGGAGTCTCCGAACCCCACAGATCCCTGAGCTCTTCCAGGGGAGTCTCCCCAGGTCTTGTGGGGCCCTGCTCACAGAGCAGCGGTCTGTGCCACGGGTCACAATAAGGTAACCCCGAGTTACAAGCTCACTCCTAGGCTCTGTCAGTGTAGCTGGCTTTCCCCCTCTAATACATGCAAGCTCTGCAACACTCAGACACCCCCGATTCTTCTGTGACCTGAGGCCACGCTGACCCTGTGTGGGCTTCACCCCAGCTTAGCCTCTGGAGCGATGTCCCTCAGCGGAACAGACTTAAAAGTCCTGATTTTGTGCTCTGTTGCTCCGCCGCTTGCTGGGAGCCGGCCCCTCCCCCAGCAGTCTATCTTCCCGTCGCTTTAGATTCACTTCTCCGCAGGTTCTACCTTTCAGAAAGTGGTCGATTTTCTGTTTCTAGAATTGCTGCTCTTCTTCTCTTCTCTCTCCTGTTGGATTTGGAGGTGTTCGGAGTGGTTTGATACGTTATCTCGCTGGTCTCCTGCTCCCTGGTGTCATCTCAGCCGGCTACTTCTCTGCCATCTTGACTCCTCCTCGAGTGTTTTTTAATAGTTTATAGAACTTTAGTATAATCATTCTCAATGAAATACCTATGATAACTTTTGCCCATGTTGTAGTAGGATTTTTGTCTTTTTCTCATGAATTCAGAAGACTTGTTTATTACCATCTTTTCCCAGTTATACATTTTGGGAAATGGTAATATCTTCTGGTTTGTGGTTTGACTTTTAAGTTTTAATCTTTTGATGAACAGAATTTATTTTAATGTAGTTGAATTTATAAACTTTATAGTTATCACACTTTGAGTATTGAAATACTTTTCTTTCCTATCCTAAAGTCATGAAGACATTTGCCTATAAAACCTTTCATTATTATAGAAATAGTACCTGTGCATTGTGGAAACACCCTCAAGATCCTTCCTCCTCTCATGTCTCATAGATCTAATGGGGGTCTCATGCCCACATAGTCATCAGCCTCATGCAAAGGGAATGAGTATCCCAAGATTAGTTTATAATTTGGAATTTATTCCAGGTCACTGTGAGAGGGGAGGTAGGGATAAGTTTGAATACTTGAATGAAATTGTGTTTCCAATGGCAAGGATTGTGGGGAAGATGTGTTTGGTGGGCAACCAGTCATGTTTGATTCTGAACAGAAAGTCAAGAATGGTGACTTGGAAATTTGTTCTCATACAGAAAGTTCTGAAAATTAGTGTGAGACAGCCAGGAAAACAGAAGATCTCAAATTTTTTTTGTAATTAATAATTCCACCCTTAAAAATTAATTTAGTTCTTATGATTTACAGAGCAGCTATATATCCCATTTTACAATTCTGTTTGACACCACTAGTCTCATTGTAATTACCAGTAGCAACCCCTTTCCTTCTCTGAAGTGTCATTATATAGTTACCTTAGTGATAACCTTTTCTTGGACAAACTATTCTGACTCCATTTTTATTCTAATTCTGAGTTAAAACAGGAAAGTTTTCATGTCAACACTTTGCAAACTTGAAAGTTCCTTTTCTCCAAATTCTCTTATTACTTGAGCATTTATTGTCTGAGCTGTGCAATGTCCTATTCATTGCTCCCTTCAGTAAGCATTCATCAGGTGCCATGCCCCGGACTTGGCTGGAGAGATGCAAAGATGAATGAGATACAGATTTTGTACTCCAAAAGCTTATTCTAGAGAAGTCATACACGAAGAACACTGTTTTCTTACTGCATCTACAGTTTTATAATTCTGAGATAGATGTCTAGGTAGATTCATTGGGCAGAGAGTGCAAAAGAGTATGGGGTTACTCCTCACCCTCCTGCTATGTCTGGAAAGAGGGATGGGTCACAAAAGTTTTGTAGTGGGACTGATGCCTCAGATGATTTTTAAAATTGGATGATTCTAAAATTTAATGGACATGGCTGAAAGGGAAGGGTTGGGGCTGCAGTATTCACAAGGGTCCTGCTTGGTATGGGTAACTCTGGTGCACTTGGGACTATAAGCTGGAAGTGGAGCTGGATGCAGAGTCTAAGATCTACTGAGAGATTCTTCCAGAAAGGCAGGGAGGGGGTTTTATTTTGGATAGCTTCTGGTCATGCTAAGGATGATTTACTCTACCTTTTACATGATGGGGTCCCATGGGAGTATTTAACTTTACTTTGGGTATTTTAAATATCCCAGAGGTGAAAACTATAAAGTGTTCAAGCAGAGAAGAAAGGATGAGATTTGGGGTTTAGGATATCATTCTGCCTACAGGGCAGAGTATGAAACAGAGTGCAGTAAGACTGTAAGGAGAAAAATCTGTTAGAATATGGTCTATCTCTTCATTCAACAAATATTAAAGAGCCAGGTACAGTTTTACATGGATGGACTGTTGGTGAACCAAGAGCAGGATGGGGAGGACTTGAATGAAGCAGGGGGTGGAGAAGGAAGTGATGAGCCGGTTGGAAGTACAGTTCATGAAGTCTCCCTGCCAGTGTAATAAGACAGTGATCGAGAAGGAAGAGTCTAGGGAATTTGCAGGATGAGATGAGGTGATGATCGACCCTTCCATTCACCAGGAGCAGGGAATATAGGAGGACAAGGAGCAGGTTTTAGGGAAGAATAGAGTCCACCTTTTGACACGTTAAGTTTAAAATGGAACATTGAGGTAGACTCATCTCTGCTACAGGGAGGCAGATGGCACTGGAGCTCAGGAAAGGAACTGGGGATGGGACACACTCCTGAAAGTCATTGCATATATGTGATCACTGAGTCCACGGGAGCAAAGGGATTTCCTAGCAAATGTGTACAGTGAGAATAAAGGGAGGTCTTGGATAGAGCTTGAGGGAATGCCAGCATTTAAGAGGCAGGCAGAAAAGGAGTCAGCAACCAATGGGAAGGAGTAGTAACCAATGTAGGAGAAAACAAATGGCTTTGTGAAGGTTTCAAGAAGAAAAGAACGCTCAATGTATCAGAAATCAAAAAGAGGCCAGGGAAGAAGGGACTGAAGTAAAGGGTATTTCATTTTGAAAGTTGCTCTGGACTTCGGCCATGGTTAGTTTTTTCCCTTGTTGACTCAGTCATTTTTTAGGGAGTATGAACAAGGGTTGTAGCATTATCAGAAGTGAGAAGATAGAGACAGTAGCTAATATGCTGCTTTAATGGTGTTCAGTGACCATGGCTGGTGTTTTGTGCCCTCTCAAGGAAGCTCGGGTGGCCTTGCTGTGGGCCAGCCCAGTGATCCTCACCTGGCCTCAGGAGCGACCCCCTTTCTTTCCAGGTCACAGGCTTTCCCTAGCTTTAGGGTTTGGGGTACGGTATCCCTTAAGATGTTCACAGAGAGAAAGAAAATAAATGTTAGGGAATTAAAAGGCTTGCAAAGGCCATGGGGCCTTGGGCGCTGGTGTGTCGTTTCTGATTTCCTTCTGAGCTGAACCAGTAAAGAGACAGGCGTTGTAATCTTTGTATTGTCATTTTTACATTCTCTCTCCTTCTGTAACACCTTCTCCTTCGTGCTGAAGTTGCTGTAGAGAGTGAGGCAGTGGCACAGACCGTGTCAGAGCTGCCACTCTATCTTACGTGCTGGAAGATTCATGACTGGCTTTCATCTCCAAGGATCTTGGGGCTGGGTAATGTTCTCCCCTGTCCAGAAAGGACCCCTGCCCCCACTGCCACTAAGTAGAGCAAAAGCCATTTTAGGAAAGGAACTAGGCCTCCACCTTTGGTGTCTATCCCCCTTGGTAGTCACTACAGGGCAGTACACTGCCCAGGTGCTTAATGCATGCTTCATGAGCACGTTCAGGTGAAGAGAATACATTTTACAGGGACCCTGCCTAGTGAGTGACATTATATCGGTGTTATTGTAAGCAACCAGCTGCCCAACCCAGTGAGTGAGTCAGGATTCTTGCATAAAGTGCTGAAGGGGAGCCACGCACCTCCAAAGCTTGAAGACTGCCAGGTTTACAGGAATAGGGATGTCAGCAGAACATCTGGTCTGGATGTTCATCAGGGTCCGCAGATGAACCCATATCGGATTCATCTGATGGGGTTGATCAAACAATGAGAATACTCACAAACTCTGTGGGTGGTATTAGAGCCTCTCCTGCCATCTCTCCTTGGAGATGGGAAAAGCAGTGGTCCCTGGCGTGGCTGTCGGAGCTCATGTGCTCCTCTCAGTAATTAAGAGGATGTGAGGGACTCCATGGCAACAAGGTGACATTTGTTTTTCTTTCATTCCCTTTGATGCCCTCCTGGAGATGTCAAAATAGAATTTCCTTCCTGTTCATCTTATTCTTGCTCAGGGAGATGTTGATTTCCTTTCCTTCTACTCCAGTCTCCGGCAAGGCCAAGAGTTGCTATCACTAGCTTCTCAGGGGGAGCCAGGCTCCAGGAAGATTTTCTGCATGAGTGCTGGGCAGGTAGGGCTCTAGGGGCTGTGGGTGGCCCCATTGAGGGTCACCCAGCTGAAATGGGGTTTCCCCTGCCCCCTGAGGGCCTGTTCTCTGTCAGACATTCTTACTGAAAGGATAGAACTTTGGAGAAAGAACACCAGCATTTGGAATAAATAAAATAATAATAAAAAAAAGGTGGGGGGGCGCCTGGGTGGCTCAGTGGGTTAAGGCCTCTGCCTTTGGCTCAGGTCATCCCAGGGTTCTGGGATCGAGCCCCACATTGGGCTCTCTGCTCAGCAGGGTGCCTGCTTCCCCCCTCACCCCCCGCCTGCCTCTCTGCTTACTTGTGATCTCTATCTGTCAAATAAATAAATAAAATTAAAAAAAAAAAAAAAAAGAACACCAGTGTTTGGGATGCCTGGGTGGCTCAGTCAGTTAAGCCTCTGCCTTTGGCTCAGGTCCTGATACAGGGTCCTGAGATTGAGTCCTGCATCAGGCTCCTTGCTTGGCAGGGAGCCTGCTTCTCTCTCCCCCTCTGCCTGTTGCTCTGTCTGCTTATGCCCACTCTCTCTCTCTCTCAAATAAATAAAATCTTTAAAAAAAAAAAAAAGAGAGAGAGAGAGAACACCAGCATTTAAGAGGCAAGGAGAAAAGGAGGAGTCAGCAACCAATGAGAAGGAGTAGTAATCTGGGCAGGAGGAAATCAGTGGCTTTGTGAAGGTATTGAGAAGAAAGCTGCTCTCAGTTTATCAGAATTCAAACAGTGGCCAAGTAAGAGGAGACTGAAGAGACTCTGTTTCGTTTGGCAAATAAGAAGCCATGGTTGTCTTGGAGAAGTACAGCCCAGGGTCACAGGATGAGGCATCGTGAGAAAAATAGAAGTGGTTTTGAGGAAACTTTGAGTGTGTCTGCTGAAACCAATGGAGAGCAATCAGAAGGGCAGGCACTAGTGTGAAAAGTAATAGTAATTGTAGCTTTCCGAAGGCCAACAAGAGGATGGGTTCTATTAATACGCAGGAGTTTACAGGAAGAGGCTGCTGAACAGCTCCTCTTTGTGTCTGTTGAATCCAAACAAGATTTCAGTGAAAGGAAGGAGACCTTATTGGATACAGTCCTCCAGCTGTATGCCGCAGACTGAACATCTTCAGGGAGGTACACAGCCGTCCCACTTATAGCCGAAAACTTGCACATCTTCTTTCCCAAAGAGGACATCTCTGAGTCATTGAACCCAGCTCCAAGCGCAGACTCCTGGGGGTGCTCCTGCCTCCTCGGGGTCTGCCATAATGTGAATGTTCTGTAACCGTGGGCTCGGCTGTGGAGTTAGCCCCCTTTATATGAAACACACTTTATATGAAATAATAGGAGAAAGGGATGGGAATAAAGGGGAATAGTAATGAAAATTTATAAGTTGAATATGTTTAATGAAGAAGCCAGCAAATAAGAAAAATAGGTAAATGTTGTAGGGCCAGTTCTGATCAGAGGACTTATGACTTTTCCCCCTCTGCTTCCCTTTCCATGTTCTTCTCACCTTCCTCCAGTACCTTTGTTGTCTGAGGTCCTTTGCCCAGTGGTGTGATCCTAATCTTCATTCCTGAGGGCTCTAGGGCTCTAAACCCTTGGTAGTCCCGTAAATATTTGGCTAATCTGGTCTTTCCTTAACTAACCAGTAGACACAGCAAAGATAGGAGGCCTCCAGGGTTCCCTGAGTTCTGCCTGTACTCCTTCCTGCCTGCATTGCATAGGGGTAGTGACCCTATTGCCCCTTGATAGCGAGTGTTGGTCTTTCTAGCAAACACCATTACCCCTCATTGGGACTAGGAGCTGGCCATGTGGCTTACTGTGCTAACGTGCCCAGATTGCTTCTGTGTGTGTGTGTGTGTTGGGGGTGGAGGGAATGCCCCTACTTAATCTTTATCACTTAAGGAGTCTGGTCTCCACATTGAAATGAAGAATCTCTTTGTCCCCTAACAGCATCCCTAAGTCACAGAGAATGGCCTTGACAACACATTTCAGGGAGTCTTGTACTCTCCTCACTCATGTATTTCTCAGAGTCTTGGAGAAGGGAATGTCATAGGGCTCTCTTGGAAACATAATTAGGGAGTGGATTTAGCAGGTCACACATGATAAATCTACCCTGACATTCCTATTCCTTGAAATGATTCTGTTACTTCCTTTTATGATTTCCTGAAGAATTTCTGGCATCTCTGTCCCATAAGTATGGGCAGTTGCGGTGGCTGGATCTACAGACTGTCACATAGTACAATTGCTTGCTGCTGCCTCTGGCCTGTGGATTCCTCCACTGCTGGAAGTACACATAGATAATTCCACCCAGTGTACCATTGTCCTTTTCTCCTTCATCTAGAATATTCAGGATCCATTTCCATACATGTTGGTCAGATTTTTGTCAGTATAAAGAAACAAAGTCTTGCAGTCTTTCAGAGTGAAGAAAACCTTGGGACATGCTGGGTTCCATCCCTGATACTGAGGAGGAGTCTGAGAAATGAGGAAAACTGACTTCTCTTGCCCAGTAATTTCCTTGAGGGATTTGAGTAACGAGTCCTCAGTCAAGCTCAGATCAGCCTTATCTCACAGGGAAGAGGGTGGGGACTGCTTCTGCTGGCAGGGAGTGTCATGAAAGTTTGGGGGCTCAGGATATTCTGAGTAATCATGGGCCTCCACTTTAGTCCTTTGGGGGTCCCACTCTATACATTGGTGCTCTGACTTTTGTGATGGATACTTGGCAAGAGTGGGAATTCGTTTGACATGGTAATTTGATAAACCTAAGGATCCAACTTGGTTGGTTTTGGCTTTCTGAGACCTATGATCCCAGGAGATAAGAGGATTTTTTTTTTTCTTGTTGGTTGTTGTTTTGTTTTATTTTAAGCAGAGTGATAAAAGATCCTTGGATTTCAATCCATTGCTTGAACTGAGAATTTAGGAATTTGGGCCTGTCATTCTTTTCTTACTCTCCTATTAAAGCTCCCTGTGGGAGTTGGAATCAAACAGCCTGCATCACATTTCTTGAATTAAAGGATACCATGCTCTTTTTAAATTTTATTTTATTTTATTTTATTTATTTATTTGACAGAAGAGATCACAAGTAGGCAGAGGGGCAGGCAGAGAGAGAGGAGGAAGCAGGCTCCCCGCTGACCAGAGAGCCTGATTCGGGGCTCGATCCCAGGACCCTGAGATCATGACTTGAGCCAAGGGCAGAGGCTTTAACCCACTGGGCCACTCAGGTGCCCACATATCATGCTCTTAATCGTTGTAGTTTCAGTTCCCCAGAGAGGCTAAATTGCAGGTGGATGTTAGGGCTTCTCTTGGAATTAGCATCTGTGGAAGGAAAGGGACAGAAGTGGGACTGGCCAGAGGGAGAACTGAGCTGTGATGCAACAAGAGCTTCACTTGACCCTCTAGAAGGCGGTGAAGGTGAGAGGATCTTGACTGTAATCCTAGGGCGAGTGAGGGGACAGGCCTTCATACCCACATGTCAATCAGTCATGGATGCCGCTGTCCCACAAAGGGTGTGGCAATGAGGCAGCTTTCTTGAGCCAAAGCAACCCCCAAAGATACTAACAGTTGAGGGTTTCTGCTGCTCACCCCCCACTCCATCAGCGGGGATAATAAAGCTTTCATTTCTGGAGGAAGATCTGAGGGGCATGTCCTAGTGCCTACCACAGTAGTGTACACTTGGCCATTCAGGGACTTGGGTGCAGTTTTTTTTTTCTTAAAGATTTTTATTTATTTATTTGACAGAGATCACAAGTAGGCAGAGAGGCAGGCAGAGAGAGAGAGAGAGAGGAGGAAGCAGGCTCCCCGCGGACCAGAGAGCCTGAAGTGAGGCTCAATCCCAGGACCCTGGGATCATGACCTGAGCTGAAGGCAGAGGCTTTAACCCACTGAGCCACCCAGGCGCCCCTTGGGTCCACCCAGGCATCTGCAGGCAAAAAATGATTTAATGAACAGTTTCAACACTGTGTTCCTGAAGCTTCCAGAGCCTCACTGTTTATTATGAGCTGGATTTTCACTGCCTTAAGCCCCAAAGAATGTAGGTAACAAATCCAGATTCCCTAGATTTCCCTAAGGGTTTGATGCCTATAGCTACTTGAGTGTCTGTTTCTGAACCAGACAATTTCTTCCTTGGAAGTAGCAAAGAAATGAAAAAAACCAACTTAGGACGATTAATGTAGAAAGCCGAATGCATTAAATGAAAAATGGGTAGTTCTTGGAGGGCTGGAAACTGGGCTCTGGGCTGTGTCACCAGGACAATAAATGCCACCCAGCAGATCCTGGGAGGGTGCTCCTGCCCCTGCCACAGCTGCTGTTGGCACCAGTCTCTATCGCCCACACCATCAGCACCGGCACCGTCCACTGGGTGCCATCATTAATGCCACTGCCACCAGAGTGTCCCTGTGTGACTGGCAGAGAGGAGGTAAAGTGCAGCCCCTTCCCCTCTGGGGAAACAAATGTCTGGCATTTTCCGTGCTATAGTAGGAGGAAGGCTGCCCCTACTATAAAGACTCGTAAGATGGGGACTTTCCTGAACACAGGATGCTGGGCAACCAAAAGTACTTAAAAAATATTCACTAAATTGGGGCGCCTGGGTGGCTCAGTGGGTTAAAGCCTCTGCCTTTGGCTCAGGTTGTGATCCCAGAGTCCTGGGATCGAGCCCCACATCGGGATCTCTGCTCAGCAGGGAGCCTGCTTCCTCCTCTCTCTCTGCTTGCCTCTCTGCCTACCTGTGATCTCTGTCTGTCAAATAAATAATAAAATCTAAAAAAAAATCACTAAAAATATTCACTAAGTTGTTAAAACAAATAAACAAATTTGACCCCTCATTGCATACCTTAGTCACCATTCTATCTTTTTCCCCCCCAGAACAACAATATCAAGCTACTGCTGGCTTTTCATTCTAGAAGATAATAATTCAACTTCTCATACCCCCCTTACTATAAATATACATGCTTCTCATCCTACCATCCTTGAAATATAGTTATTTTCAGTTCTGCTTAGATTAGTACATAATGGTTTCATTATAGGACAATCTGAGTTATCTACTTACCATGATTATTTTTCTTTTACTGCATAATTTTTAGTTTCCCTAAAGTTATTGTCTTTGCTTTTCTGTCTGCTTTCTTTTTTTTATCCCTACGTTTTCCCCCAGCTAGATCCATTTCCTTTGAATGTTTTGTTTTGTTTTTTTGTTTTAATCTACCTGTTTTATCTTAAGGTCTTTTCTGAAGCCTTTTGTCCTGCAACCCCCTCGCCCCCCGGATTTGTTGATCTCCAGGCCTGCTGCCTAACTGCTGTCCAGGGAAATTCCCTTCTCTCTTTGCTTTGCTTCTTTCTTGTTTCCTGGGACATGTGTTCTTTGGGTTACTCCTCCATTTTGGCAAAGCATATTTTTGAGTGGCTTTCTGAAAAAGGAGGCAGGGAGAAGTCAATTTTTGATATCCTACATGTCTGGAATGTCTTGATTCTGCCCTCTGGATGCTGTGTATGTTGGTGAGATAGAGAATTCATTTGCCCTCACTCGATTTTTGAGAATGTTGCTCTGTTATCTTCTGGCTTGTGGTGCTGCTGTTGAGTCCAAAGTCATTCTTTTTCCTGGTCTTGTGTATGACTCCTGAATTTTGATCCTCCTTTTGGGGAGCTTTTAAGTTCTTTGTCCAGAATGTTCTAAGATTTCATAATGATGCATCCTCAAAACGGAAATGGATTTTCTTTAATTCTAGGTAATATTCTTGAATTATTTGCAGATGGTTTTGCTACCGCCACTTTCCTCTCTTTCTCTCTCTCACACCCTTTTATTCAGTTGGAGCTCTGATTTTCTAGTGCTTTCTCTCCTATTTTTCATCTCTTTGGTTTTTTTGCTCTGATTTCTGGACTATTTTTTCAACTTTCTCTTCTAACTGTTAGTATATTTTTAAAAATTTTGGCTGTAATAGTTTTAATTTTCAAGAGTCCTTTTTTGGTTTTCACGTTGGTTTTGTGTAGCATTCTCATGAATCATGGTATCTTCTCTTATTTCACTGATGATGTTACACATATTTAGAGGGAGGGTGTCTTCTCTTCACATTGTTCCTTCCTCCAGGTTCCTGCTTTCTCCTTTGTTTCTTTGGTGTCTTTCATGGTAATAAATGACTAGCCATTCATTTTTAGCGTGAGCTTCTTAGAGGTAGGAGCAGAGCTTCTTTCTGCTTGACTTTTGTACCCCAGTTAGCCTTCACATATAAGAAGCCTGACAGCAGTGTGCAACCATGTAAGCTTTTATTTTTCTCAGAATAAGAAGGGAAAGACAAGTGGGTCAGTGTTGGTATAGCTGCCGTGGGAAGTTATCAGTGACTCAGGCCCCTTCCAGCTTTCTGTAGCTTGTGGTCTCAAGATGGCATCACTTTCAGTCATGTACATATGCATTCTAGGAAGGAAGACAAAAAGGTTAAAGGTAAGTTTCAAATAATTCTTTACTTTTTATTGGAAAGCAGTAGTTTCCCCAGAAGCCCATAGAATAGAACATTACTTACATTCTTACAGAACAAATATAGGGTTATGGCCACTTCTAGGTGCAAAGGATTCTGGGAAGGTGAGCTTAAGAGTGTATATCCTGAGAAAAATGAAGATTCTTTAAGGAAGAAAGGGCACAAGGGTGGGTGAATGGCCATGTCTGCCAGCCCAAACACGGTGTCTGGCACATAAGTATCTGTCGAATGGATGAATGAAGAAAGACAAATCTACAGAATAGGGATGCCCATATCCAAGAAACAGAGTCATTTAAAAATTGACGTGTGGGGTTAATGGTGCAACACCACTGTGAAAAATTAAGAATTCTTTGTGTTTTTGTCACTACAAATATGACTGAGTGGATTCTCTTAGCAAATGCCATAACCAGAGGCAAATGGGTCCAGTTTTGTCCATTAAATCAGAAGTCCCTAATCAACGGTGAAGTGATCTGGCATTGCTAGTATACAGAATTATGTCCCAGTAACTAAAATGGGAGAACTGTTGATTTTCTCTAAGAGCCTGTCTTTCTAGGACTCTCTTATTCTCATTTTTCTAAATTCTCATTCCCAGTTTTGTGCTTTCTTGCCCATTCTCCACTCTCTTGGCCTAGCTTATCCTGGATGGAGGATATGGCCCATTGCTTTCTTATAAGTTGGTGGTTGTGTATGTACATGTGTGCATAGATGGGCTGTTTCAGTATTTCAGACTGTACTCTTGTCCCAGTGTATCTATTGTGAACAAATCTGGGAGAAGCTGGGAACATCTTCTCTATGTCTTGAAAGTGGTGCCATGTGAGCTGGGTGTCTATCTGAGACTTTCTTTGTGAGGTAGGAGAGATAAGACTGTAAAATTACTGGTGCTGGAAAGAGAGCCCTGCTTACTTTTTGTGGCATCCCCTTTGCTCTGGGGTACATATCTTAGGTCCCAGACATTTGAGAAAAGAGAAGCAAGTGCTTCTTGAAAAGTGGAGGCCAGATGTTCATTGACAGCTGTGCTAGACCTCCTACACAGCACCGGAGAGCTTTCCCTAGTAGCAAACAATTTTGTGCACATATTTGCCAGATGTTGATGCCTCCAAAGCCAGAGCAAGATGCAAAGATGAGGGCACCTTTGCAAAAAGTCAGTATACATCCCGGAGGACAGGCAGACAGGACCCCTCAAATCAACAGGCCCCTAAAATAGAGTGAGACCACTGTCACTTTATAACTTTGTAGTTCTACTTGTCTCTTTAATAATCACCCTTCCTGTGGCATTTCGTTGGGATTCTCGGTCGTTCTTCCTAACCAAGTGTTATATGTGGTTAAGGCCTGGCTTGGGCTAATATGCCTAAGGGAAATATTATTACTTAAGGTGCATCAACGTTTCTTATCCACTGTACTTACTTGATTTGTGTGAAGTGGCCCTCATTTTTGGATATTTCTGAATAGTTATAACTTCACTAAGAAAATGTACTTGACCTTCAGAAGCATGTATGACTAATTATTTCCTTCCAGCATTTCTTAGTAGGATCTCAGGCTGACTCAGTGTCATAACAAATAACTTAAAAACAAAATCAAAATGCAGGATCCCATTATGCTAATAAGCCTCTTTTTCTGTACATTCTGTACCTGTGCAAGCAAGGCCACAAATACCATTTGCTCTTAGGCTCATTATTGTCAGTTCCCTCTACAGCCACATTAGGCTCTGTTGCAAATATTCTGAACCATGGAATCTTAACAGACGTAAACTAGAAATTCCGTCAAATACTCAGTTTAAGACTTTCTTACAGCGTCCTTGGATAACGTTGTAGCTCCAGGGCTGTTTGCCCAGAGCATGGTCCAGAAACCTGGATTGGGACAGATACACCCAGTGCCCCAAATTGTCCTCCAAGACAGGAGAATAGGACTTACTGAAAGTCCAATAATATTTGAGATCAGGTAACCAGGGTCAGGAGAATTTAGGAGGCTGTTCTGAATTGTTGAAACAGAAATTTGCAAGTGCAGATTAGATTTTCAAAGCAATACTGACTAAGCCAGATGATAAATTTTTTTTTTAAAGATTTTATTTATTTATTTGACAGAGAGAAATCACAAGTAGACGGAGAGGCAGGCAGAGAGAGAGAGAGAGGGAAGCAGGCTCCCTGCCGAGCAGAGAGCTTGATGCGGGACTCGATCCCAGGACCCTGAGATCATGACCTGAGCCGAAGGCAGCGGCTTAACCCACTGAGCCACCCAGGCGCCCCAGCCAGATGATAAATTTAAAGCTAGGGTTATAAGACCGATTAGAAGTTATAAAATGGGGACTACAAAGAACTTATAAGTATGCAGGATTCCCCAGATTTCTGCGTGTCGGGTTGGAGGGTGTCCATGGCTGGTCAAGGAAGAAGACGTGAGGAGGAGGAGACAGTCGCACATGCAGCTTCACTGGGATGACACTTTCACAGGTGTGAGCTGGGGGAGGTCCCACACAGTGAGGTGTTCTGAGTCTACACCATCAGAGGGGGTGTACCATCAGAGGGGGAGCAGGTAAAGGAGACTCTCTGGGAAGGGTGGAATCAGGGAGGAAGGGGGGGGTATCTGGGTGGCTTGATGGGGAGCTTGGTGGAGAGTCTCTGAGTTAGAGATCTCTGAAGGGCACCAGTGGCTTGAGGTCTCTGTAGCCCTGAGGTTGGTCTTGTCTATGGCTAGCAGGTTTTGGGCACAGTTTCACAGAGTATACAAAGGAGGCCGGCCTAGATGGCAAAATCTCTGTTGATTTGGAGTATGTTTAAAGCAACTGGATGTCTCAAAAGTTGAGTTTGGCACCAGCAGGCTTTTGAACTAACGGGTCTCAGCCTGGTGTGCAGAAATAGATAACCTAGAAGCCAATGCTCGGGGGCCATCTTGGGCTCATTTGTAGAGCACGGCCTACAAGGCGTGGTGCTGATTAGTGCGCTGGTCCTCGGGCTAGATGTAGCTTAGGAGAGAGACAGGGAGCAGCTCACATCTACGTTGGGTCAGAATGCCTGGCCAGGAGATGGAGCCTTGCAGCAAAGAGGGAAGTCCAGGCAGACACGGACAGTGAAAGAATTGTGCCCTGCACGTTCTTGAATGAACTGATTGATTGATTGATAACTTCCTTGATTGAGGTGATAAAGATGTAAAGTGCAGCCTCTGTCCTTGCAGAATGCATAGCTTAAAAAGTTGTTCAGGCAAAAAAGCAAAAAAAAAAAAAAAAAAAAACCCAAAACCGAACAGCAAAAACTTCACCCCGCCCCCAAAAAAAGAGGCCATGGAAGTTTGAAGTAGGGTTATTAGGGTTTCAAGGTCTGTGGTGATGGTCAGGAAAGCAAATTTGGAACATGTGTGAGGTAGAACCGCCTGGTTCTAGACAACTGGCTGTGGGCGTGAGGGCCGGAGGGAGAAGCCAGGGCTGGGGGCTGGGATTCTGCCGTGGGCAGCTGGCGGCCAGATACCATCAGCCTTTAGATCCATCCTTACTGGGCTCTCAACCCAGGCACACTTGGGACGCGAGATGTTGTCCCTGTGCTCCTGTGACCAGTTGGTGATTGAAAGCAACAACGGACACTTTGCTCCCTGTTCCAAGATTTCTGTTGAGATTCGGTGTGAGCTTTCAGTTACTCCTGTGCTCCTGGATTCCAGCATGCTGATTCTTCTTCTTTTTTTACTTTAAAAAAAAAAAATTATTTATTTGAGAGAGAGAGGGAGAGAGATCAGGGCCGGGAGGGAGCAAAGGGCAGAGGGAGAGGGAGAAGCATGCCCCCCACTGAACAGGGAGTGCGATGGTGATGATGATGGTGGTGATGGCATGGTGGTGCTGATGCTGGTGCTGGTGCTGGTGCTGGTGATGATGGTGTTGATTGATGATGATTGATGATGCAGGGTTCCATGGTGCGGGACTTGATCCCAGGACCCTGGGATCATGACCTGAGCTGAAGGCAGATGCTTAACTGACGGCCACCCAGGTGCCCTGAGATATTTTGAACCTTGGAAACTTAGAACCATATTAGATCTCACAGATTGTTTAACACTCTCATTTTACAGATTGGGAAATGGAGACCCCGAGATGCCCAGTGACTTTTTCAGCATCACAGCTGGCTGGTAGCCAAGCCAAGGGGACAGCCAAGTGTGTGGCTGTTCAGGCCCTTGTTCTTTCTGCTGCCCTCACTGCTCTCACTTGGCTCTGGCGCTTCAACTGCTGCTGATGCGTGGCAGTGTCTCCGTGACTGCCGCAGGGAGTGGCGAGTGCATGTGACATGGATGGGGGGTAAGGATTGAGAAACAGGAGGGGGACTGTAGTGAGTCTTAAAACACAGTGTGGTTGTTAGACCAGAGTGGCTTGCTGTTGAGTGGCCTGAACACGTAGGAGTTGCTGAGGAGGCCTCCTGGTGCAGGCATTGGGGAAGGGAACACTGAAGCCCACTGCGTCCCCTGCAGGCAGAAAGCACACTCATGGTTTTTACAGAGGTGACTGCCCAATGTCTTTGCCAAAAGGCACCTGCTCACCTTTCTGATGATCTTTCTCAGCACCTTCCTGATGCCAGACTATTACCCAAATCAGTTTTTAATGAGCTGGCTTGCTCACGAGCGTGCATGCTAGCAGTGCATGTACAATGGGGAATCACAGTGAGTCTCTTTTCCCAAACGTCATCCGCTTATCCTGTTTACCTTTGGTTTCTTATCTAGATTATTTAAAAGGATTTGCTCATTATCCTGTTTTCCTTATGACCAACTATTTAAGCTCAGTGTTTTCTGAGTTTTCACTTACATGATGAAATAGTCTTATAGAGTCTATTCTTTTAGAGTATGATTTTTGCCATTTTTATGGTGTTTCTTCCCATGGCTTTGCTGTAATTTAGTCAACTAGTTCTCTGTTGTTGATACTTGGCTTGAATTTTGCCCTGTTATAAATAATGCTGCAGCGGACATAGTTCTATAAGCCCTTTTGATCATCCCTGATGATTTCCTGAGGGTGACTTCCCAGGTGACTCCAGGCTACTCCTTGCCACACTGGTCTTTAGATAGGGCCATTTTTCTCTCCCAGCTTCAGCAGTGTTTTCACTGTGGGTGTGGAGGACTGTGATTGTTTTATGCAGTGAGTTTCTGTTTAGAAGGCATAGGTTTCTCCCCTACATCCCCCTCCCTCCCTTCCTGCTTCTCTTCCCCTGCTCCCTCTCCTGGGGTGTTTGGAGCATCCCTTTGCTACAGGACAGTCATAGGTTTTATCTTTGCGATCCAGAGGAAGCAGCTGTCAGGCTGCCATGTGAGCAGTGAACTGTGGGAGAGCAGGACGGGCCTGAGCCAGAGGGAGATGCCCCTGTCAGGGTGGGTGAGGCGTGGAGCCTGGCTGTTTCTCCCAGCGTTTCTGAACTGAGCTCTGCTAAAAGACAGCCAGTGCCCGTGGGAGCCTCGCTGGGCTTCATGGAGCTTGATTTGCCTGAACGTTGAGGTTGTGAACCCACCATTTATAAATATGGGTTTCTTAGATGGGATAAATGAAATTCCTTTCTGCAAGATAAGTTTTTTTCAGAGTCTTTCAAATGCCTCCTATGGAAGCGTTTTGGAAAACGTTCTATATTAATAGAAGATCCGAATCATTGAGCACCAGGAGTAGCAAGATCATGAGACTTTGGATTCTGGGGTGTAAAATCTGTTTTCGAATGGTGTGTGACTCCATTGAAAAGCTGCACATTTCTTTAGTAGTGTGATGGCTTCCCATTGTGCACTGACTAGTACCAGACTGGTTTTTAACAACATGCTCTATGGTTTGGCTCCTAGCCACATCCCTGCTTTGTCTCCTGTCACTTTGTCCTTTGCACTCCACTGTGTGGGCTTCTCTCCAGACAAGCATGGTCCCACCATGACGCATTTTTATTAACTGTCCCTTCAGTTGTTCTTCCCCTTCATCATCGTATGACTTCTCCTCATTCTTGTCTCAGCTGAAGTGTCGTTTCCTAAGAGAAGTTTCCCCTGCAAAGAGAAGCTATTTCCCAAGAAGAAAACCAGTCAGCATTTTACATCATCCTGTTCTCTCCACTGGGCTGATCACCATCTGAGTTTTTCCTTTTTGTATTCTCACCACTTATTACATGTGTGATGATGGAAGTAGGAGCCTTATTTAAATTGATCACCTTGGTGTTCCCAGTGCTTAGAATAGTAGCTAGCTAATAATTGACACACTTTATTGCATATGGTATAGTTGGTCAGGCAGTGTTTACTGTTAAGGCCAGGTGTCCTTGGTAGTCTCACTTGGGGTTTGAAGATCTGAGCTTTAGTCTTTACTCCATATTCAGTAGTTCTGTGACCTTGGAAGAACCACTTACTTACCTCACTGTCTTTATTTATTTATTTTTAGTTAAAAGTTTTATTTATTTATTTAATAGATTTTATTTATTTATTTGAGAGAGACAGAGAGAAAGCACAGAGGGAGAGTGAGAGGAAGAAGCAGTCTCCCGGCTGAACAGAGAGCCCAGTGCAGGGCTTGATCCCAGGACCCTGAGATCATGACCTGAACTGAAGGCAGATGCATAACTGATGGAGCACCCCAGATACCCTAAAGATTTTATTTACTCATTTGATAGAAAGAACATGAGCCAGGGGGAGGGGCAGGCAGAGGGAGAGGGAGAAGCAGGCTCCCCACTGAGCAGAGAGCCCAATGCAGGGCTTGATCCCCATGTTCTGGGATCATGATCTGAGCCAAGGGAGATGCTTAACTGACTATGCCACCCAGACACCCCATTTTTTTTTAATTTTTAAATTTTTTTATTTTTAAAGATTTTATTTATTTATTTGACAGAGAGAAATCACAAGTAGACGGAGAGGCAGGCAGAGAGAGAGAGAGAGAGAGAGAGAGAGAGGGAAGCAGGCTCCCTGCTGAGCAGAGAGCCCGATGCGGGACTTGATCCCAGGACCCCGAGATCATGACCTGAGCCGAAGGCAGCGGCTTAACCCACTGAGCCACCCAGGCGCCCCCCCCCATCTTTATTTTTAAAATAAGAATTATAGGTCTAACCGAAAGAACCTCAAAGGGTGTGTGAGGGAAATAGCTGTGGTAATGGATGTGCCAGCTCTTTGTGAACTCATAATCCTTCAGCGAATGGAAATTGTCATTACTCGTCTAGTGGAAGTACATGGGACTGCTGGGGGGTGCCTCCATAATCTGGGGATGGACAAAATACAGCCTGTTACAAAGAGTAGATTATCCTGTCTGTGCACAGTGGATCAGAAATGGGTTTTGCCTTTCCTGATGACCGCTTCATTGGAAGCTTTTTACCCATGGAAACATTCTGCCAACCAGAAAGGTTGTTGGTTTGGTCAGAACTAGACAGAGAAACATCCAAAAGGCAAGTCCTGACAGTTCTCATTCAAGCATTGACTGGAAGGCATACCCTGTTCCAACCATTTGCTTTTGTCATGTCCACTGGCAGAATATCCCTGTGGTGGGGAAGATGCCTTCATCTCTCAGAGCTGGATGCGTTTAAATGCGCATTTTCTCTGGCCAGTGCCCTGACCCTGATTTCTCCCTCACCAAGCAATCCCTGAGTGCATAATTTGATTTCCTGTGTGGTTGGCCCAGAGAGAAGAGGCTTGCATAGGAAAATGTGAGGTCCTTGTTATCTTGGAGGTGATGTTTTTCACTCTTAATTGGCAGTTGGCATTCTGATATTACAGATGTGTCCCTGTGAGCTTGGTCAGTATGAAAATACCTCCGGACGCAGGATGCAGATCAGCTCTCAGGGTGCTGACAGCCTGCGGGGAATCAGCCTGGGTGGGGTGACTTTATCAGTGTATGGCTGCCTTGTCCAGGGGCTCCCACCTGGTATCACAGATTTCCATTTGCAATGTGATCCTGGTTTAATTTGGTGCTTTCTCTGGGGATTCTTGAATGGAGCCATCAGTTTTGTGTGTGCAGGCACCTGTGTGTGTGGTGTCGCAGGAGTTCAGGGTAGACATACTGGAGATGGCCAGTAGGTGGCAGTAAAAGCTAGGTAGTCATTTGAGCAATGCGAATTAGACAAATTTTATTCGTCTAATACTCAGCCTCCCAGGCAATTTGCAATGTATTGAGGTGGTGGTGAGGCAGTAGTATTGCTTCTGGGCCAGAAAGAGGAGGTTTGCCAAAGTATCCATTTTCATCTCAGTTTTCACAATATCCCTGAGTATTAAGCACTTTAAGTTCTTTTCATGAAATACTCCGGCAAAATGAAAAATTCTTAATTTATTATAGTTTCCAGATTTTATGTAGAACATAGTTTTATATGTAGACTGTAGATCAGATTGTCACTGGATTTCAGCAGTGAGCATCTCCCAGCTCCTTAATTTCTAGATGTTTCCTGAACTGAGCAGAGCTCAGGGTTCTCCTGAGACTCCCAGTTCCTGGCCTCCCCTGCCTCTCCTCCCTTGCTTCTGTGGAATTAGTTCTGTTTAAGGACCATTGCTGTCCCTACTGCACATTGCCCTGATGATGACACTTGGTTCTTTTTCTTGATTTGTATGCGCGCGCGCGCACACACACACACACACACATACACACACATCTATTCAGGTGAAGCAGTTGTGTGTGACAAGGGACTTTACTAAAAGTTTGGAACTAAGTCCCCAGACAACTTACTGTTGACAGCTGGGCTTCCCCGGTTCCTCTGCTGTGCTTGAAATTCAGACTCTGTTCTCCAGCCATGCTGCTCCATCCTCCCCTCTGCCCTGCTGCTTTTCTGCCCTTGTCCCCTCATGAACAACCACCATCTCCTGTTTTCTTACAGACAAATCTTTCTAAAACACCATACAAATCCAGCTCCCATTCCTGCTTGGTTTCCCAGATCTTTTCCTATGAGGCTATTCTTCTCAGCCGGCCAGCACTACTCTTCCTGACCATGCCTGTCTTGCTGCTGAAGCCACAAGGTCAGCTGGAAAATGCTCCCTGCCCATCCCAGCGGGGTGGCCCCCTCACACCTTCCTGCTAGGCACACGTCCTTGCCTGAGGTTTCCTGCATCCAGCTGACTCTTCCTTCCAAAACAGCTCACTCCTGGGCTACTTTCCCTGCTCCCTCAGCTTTAGATGATGACTTCTTCCACTCCCCCACTACCATAATCAATTCCTTTGGATTAGGAGAGAGAAACTGAATGTTCTCGTTCTGAATTGTCACTAACTTGATATCACAAGCATATTAAGGGAGTTTAGATGGGTTTGATGATTGCAAAGTGTTAAGGATGAACCTTCCTCAGATCTAATTATGATCAATGAAAAAATGATGGTCATTTAATGCAAATCAATTCAACAAAGTTCCGTTAAGTCTCCAGAAGGAAATCATTACCCACTCATTCATTCTCCAAACCTTCATTGGGTGCCTGTTGGGTGCCAGATACCACATGGGGGCCAGAGGTGTGGCCTGAAGCAGGGGATGTCCAGATGCGATTGCACCTGCAGTTGGGGGATGTCAGAGACACATCAGTGTTGGCAGTAGGAGCTCAGTCTATTAAAGCTACGGGGCGGGTGATGTGGATTGCTGGGGACTTGGACACATTTTGCCTTTCAAATATTTCTCCTCCTGGGAAAGGGTAGGTGCTCAGGGTGTAACCTTCCTCTTCTGAAGGGTTAAAAAAAAAATCATCCAATATCTTTTATAATTGGTGCGCTTTAAACCATTTTCACAAACCTCAAAGACTATCACAATAGAGAGAACATACTGTAATGAATCTGTAGGTAAAAAAAATATGTGGATAAAATATATAACATCGCTTGGTTACCTTGACAGTTTTTTTTCCCCCTGAAATGGTAGCAGATTTGAGAATTATTTGAGGATTCACCCTTGGAGGAGGCTTTGATAACTGGCCATGGTTTTAGTTTTTTTCTCTTACACTGCTCCTTCCATCATGGAATTGAGCTACGTTTTGCTGAGAGTTTTCTGTAGAACAGCTTTTGGTGGAAGTTATTTATTTTTGGCAGAACTCTGCAGAGAAGTGTAGGGCTTTCTCTAAGGAGAGCATTAGATCGTGCCTGAGTGACCGCTGGTCTCCACTCAGGCTAGCAGAGCATCGTTTCTTCACGGTTAAGTTGTCATCAAAATTCTAGCAGCCTGGGACGCCTGGGTGGCTCAGTTGGTTGGACGACTGCCTTCGGCTCAGGTCATGATCCTGGAGTCCTGGGATCGAGTCCCGCATCGGGCTCCCAGCTCCATGGGGAGTCTGCTTCTCTCTCTGACCTTCTCCTCATTCATGCTCTCTCTCACTGTCTCTCTCTCAAGTAAATAAATAAAATCTTTAAAAAAAAATTAAAAAAAAATTCTAGCAGCCTTTAGTTAGTAAAATTAACTAAAGGTCAGCCCTGTGGCACAAGATTTTCCTTTGGAATTCCTTGCGTGTTCTCTTTTTGGATAACTCAGTGATGAGTGTCAGAGTGAGTTTGGAACATTGCCTTTGAAGTTGTGACATATAGAAACAGATGGAACAGGAGAGGCCTCTTTTTCCTTTTCTATGCGTGGAAGAACAAAAAAAGTGAACAACAGAAAAGTAACCTCACCTTCCCCAAGAAAATTGCTATGTTACACTTTGATGTGTATTTTTATTCATGGGGAAAAGGAAGTAGGGTGTGAGTCCTCTAAGTCAGAATTTCTCAGACTTGACTGACTGCAGCTTCCTGCTACAGATTGTTCCTGACTCTAGTGGGTCGACTTAAAATTTTCTGACTCTAGGATGATGCAAAAGCAACGGCATTCAGTAGAAACCATACTTTGAATTAAGAATTTCAGTTTTTTCCTGGGCTGGCAATATCCCGTAGGTTGTGCTCTTGTGAGGCTGGACAGCAGCGATGAGTCGCACATCAGCTATGTGATCACGAGAGTAGACAACCGACACAACCGTTCTGTTCCCGTGCAGCCATGAGGTAGTCAACACTTTATTACAAACTTCGTATTAGATGATTTTGTTCAACTGTAGCCTAATGTAAGTGAACACATTTAAGGTAGACAAGGCTAAGCTATGATGTTCAGTAGGTTAGGTGTATTAAATACATTTTGGACATATGATATTTTTGACTTATGATGGGTTGGTCAGAGTGTAACCCCATTGTAAGTCAAGGAAGATCTGTACTTATTTTGCATTCAGAGTTCAGGACTCTGACCCAACTTATTAAATCAGGATCTGTCAAGGAGAAGCTTGGGAATCTCTGTGATGAACTATTACCCCAGGTGATTCTTAGGAGCAGGTAAATTTGAGAAACATTGTTGCAATTGACAGAGGTTGTGGTGGGCATCTTGCTGTAAGGAGACCTACTTCAAAGGCCGCCAGTTCCCAGTGATTCAAGGACTGATAAGGAGCACATTCAGTGTTCGGCTTCAAGGCATTCTCCCCCCTCTCCTTTCCCTAGTTTGCCTCTCTTTGACGCTTTCCGTTTTCTCAACCTATGAGCACAGAGGTGGAATTGGGCTGACATGAGTCCATTTTGCTCATTGTCGCCCACAAAATATTTGGTTGGTGTGTGAGGGGAAGTTGAACATTCCTGGCTAAAATTCTGGGTTCAGGGACTCCTGGGTGGCTCAGTTGGTTGAGCAGCTGCCTTCGGCTCAGGTCATGGTCCCGGCGTCCTGGGATCGAGTCCCGCATCGGGCTCCTTGCTCAGCAGGGAGCCTGCTTCTCCCTCTGCCTCTGCCTGCCATTCTGTCTGCCTGTGCTCGCTCTCTCTCCCTCTTCTCTCTGATAAATAAATAAAATCTTTAAAAAAAAAATAAAATAAAATTCTGGGTTCAGGTGGAGACTCTTAGTACCACCTCTTTAAAAACTTTGTATTTTAGAAAAATTAAAGGCATAAACATATAATTAACCTCCATGTATTCATCACTCCGGTCCAATAATTATGAACTCACAGCCAATTTTCTTTCTTTTCTTTTCTTTTTTTAAAGATTTTATTTATTTATTTGACAGAGAGATGACAAGTAGACAGAGAGGCAGGCAGAGAGAGAGGAGGAAGCAGGCTCCCACTGAGCAGAGAGCCCAATGCGGGACTCGATCCCAGGACCCCGGGATCATGACCTGAGCTGAAGGCAGAGGCCTTAACCCACTGAGCCACCTAGGTGCACTGCCAATTTTCTTTAATCTTTACTCTCTCTCACATTGTTTAGAAGCAAATACCAGATGTCTTATTATTCATAAATATTTCAGTAGTCTATGTAAAAGGTAGTAAGTATTATTTTCTTCTCTTCCTTTCTTTTTTAAAAAAGAGGGTTTTTGGGGGCAGCAGTTTAGGTTCATAAAGAAATTGAAGGGGGGGTATGGAGATTGACCGTACCCACCACACCCACACATGCACAGGCTCCCCTCCCATCAGCACCTGCCATCAGAGAGGGTCTATTAGTTACAACTGGTGAACCCGCTCTGACACATCATAGTCACACAAAGTCTGTAGTTTATCATAGGCTTCTCTCTTGGTGTTGTGTGTTCAAGGGGGCTGGCTAAACGTTGGCCATTTTCTTTTGAACATCAGAATCTTACAAGGAGACAAAACATGACAGACTTTTACTATACCTTGACAGTCTAGGGATAAGGAGGGGCAAAGGTGGTAATTTATGATTTTCTGTTAAAAGAGTTCAAAAAGGTGTCCCATGTCTTGAGTTCATTAGAGAATGGTGTTTCACAGTGGTGAATCGAGGTAGATGAGATAGAGGGATAGAAAAGAGCTTTGCAAGGGCTTTGAGAGTACACCAAGAAGTGAGGAGGTGAAAATGGTTGAAAGTTAGTTGTTTTTTTTCATGGTAAAAATATAATAAAGCTCTGTGGAGTGTACATTAGAGTCCTCTTTGCAATTTGAACTGCTCTGTGGTTGAAGTCGATGGACCCATCCCGATGAGTGCGTGTAGTCATAGGGTTTGTTCGATTGTTTGTTTTAGCACATCGCGAAAGTACCAGCTGTTGTTGAAATAATGTCTGTGCACCTATCTCAATGGTCATGAAATGCTATCCAAATCATTTATTTGCTTTTTCTCCTTTTGCAAGTCACAACAAGATGGGGGGAGGGATAAGACGCGTGACATCTGATGACTGTTTTGAAAACTGGGGACACAAACACATGTCAGATAGCAGGAGATTCTCTTCTCCTCCCACCTTTTGGAGGCATTAAATGTTATAAGGTTTAAGATTTCGTAGAAGAAATTAATTGTTATGAATTCTCTTCTTGGATTAGAATCCTGAGGTTATTTGAAATTAATGTGGTGTGAACCCGGAGCTACTCTGGGATTTACTTCTGTGGAACCTGACTCTTCAATTACAGAGACTCTGTATGGTGTGAGGGTAATTTCATGGTGCCTGCTTGAGGAATGGAAGGGATGCCCGCTTGAGGTAGCATCATAAAGGGTGGCAAGTTGCACCACAGCTATTTGTGACACCGGCTAGTCCCTTTCCTCCCACTCCCAGCATCCTTCAAACACCATGATCTTTGCTGATCGCCACCTAACCCATTATTATGCCCGGGTAACTTAGCACACGGATACCTTCTTAGATGCCATAAAATAGTTGTATATTTCTTTTAAGCCGAGTTGATGAATGGAAATATGAATTTGTTGAATACTTAAGGGAGGCAATTATTTGCTTTCTAGAGAGATTGTTTTGCTCCTTGAAGGATTTGCAGTAGAATAATTAGTTGATTTTTAGTTCTTTTTGCACATAGATTTTACAGAGCACTTCTACTGGGCAAAGTGAGTCATAGCGAAGCATCAAAATTCAAACTGTAATCTACATCTGGTCTTTACTGGAAAATTTGCTTTTCAGAATTTTCAGGTCATTTGGCCCCGTGTAAATCTCCTTTTGTTCCCACCTTCCTTAAGTCTTATGTAGTGCAGGGTGTGTGTGTGTGTGTGTGTGTGTGTGTGTGTGTGTGTGACTGCTTTGTTTCTGCTCTGTGGAGTGTTCTTCCCTCACAGTTTGGGAATGGTAAGAGCCTATTCTGTTATGCTTCTATAGTCAGTTTTAATTTATTTTAAATTTTATTATTTTTAAAAGATTTTGTTTATTTATTTGATAGAGCACAAGCAGGGGGAGCTACAGAGGGAGAGGGAGAAGCAGGCTCTCTTGCTGAGCAGGGAGCCTGCCCGACATGGGACTTGATCCCAGAACCCTGGGATCATGGCCTGAGCTGAAGTCAGACCCTTAACTGACTGAGCTACCCAGGTGCCCCACATCATTTAGTTTAAAAAATAAATTATTACCAACATAGTTGAAGTCACCTTGGTTACCCATCCTAATTGCGTTTCCCATCCTCCTCCTAAACAGTAACCACTATCCTGAGTTTGGTGATTTTGCCCTCATGTGTTTTATACTTGTACTACACATGTGGCTATTGTTTTTAGTGGTGGCTAACAAGATCCATGAAAAATGAGCTAGAACTGTTGAGAAGCCATGTGTGGAAGGTGTTGTAGATCTCCAGCCTCACAACCATGACGTGTGTAGAAAGGGCAAAGTTTGGACACCTCCCATCAGAGGAGCCCAGCGCTTATCCCCTGGCTGCTGCCTTTCCTGGAATGGAGTCCCGCCCAAGGACTACAGCCCAGCTTCTTTGTCCTCTCTTGTACCATCGCGCAGAAAGAAATTGTGCAGCCAGGATTTTACATCCCCAAGATCACCCTTGAACTGACTGAGTCTGTCCACCCTCTTTGTTAATCTCCAGTTTGGGGAGTCTGGGCCCTTGGGTTACTCTAGCCTCTCCATCTCTTTGCCTTTTGGTCTCCTTCTTGTCTGTCCTTCCACTCCTTGGTTTGGTGTTGTTTCACTGTATACTCAGTATTTGCATTTCTTAGAAAGAACCTTCAGACCTTCCACTGGGAGCTGCTTGTGGGCAGGGGCAGCCTGGGTCCCTGGGAACACCCTCTTTTTTGAGTCCTGGAGGGTCACCTGCCAGCTATGGTTGGCCTTGAGCACATATTTACTGTAGTATCGGTAGAGAGTCTTGTGATACCAACCGCCCGGGGAAGGAGAGGACAGGTATGCACCTCAGTTGGAGGTTCAGCTTGTGGGCTGAATGAGCCTGACTAGCCGACCGGGTTTCAACCAGCTCCTCCTTCAGCAGGTCATTTATCCTACTGAGTCCAGCAGGAGGGGACACTGGGTCCTACCTCGTGGGGCTCTAGGTTCAACTTTGAAATCCTTAGACAGAGGCGGAAGTTGGAACATTTGCTCTAGTCATTTATTCCCAGAACTCAATGACTAGAGATGATTGACTTCTTTCTACCTCCTTGGCCTCTTCAGGCTGGACAAGGTTGCCAAGAGCTTTGCCTGCACCTCTCACCAACACGCCATTCTTCCCTTCTTGACTTGGGTGCTTGTCCTTCTGGAGCCCCTGGTCACAATTCCTCGCTTCTGCCCATTCCCTCACTCCCTTCCCCTCTCAGTCACATGTACTCTCTTGGTTTTCTTGGCCCTTACCATGTCCTCCTTCTAACACAGAACCTTACATAACTATGTTAAGGCAATGGCCACCTTTTCTTCAGTGTTTCTGTGGGAAACTGACTATCATGGTAACTCTGACTAGTGGTGTTAACCTTCCCAGCACATGAACTGCCCTTCCTCCCTATACCCTTATCTGCAAGGGTAAATCTCCAAGTCTGTCATGGCACCGCTTCTGCCTTATGCTGTGGTTCCTTGTCTCTGTTCTTGATTAATCTTTTTTTTTTTTTTTAAGTTTTTATGTTAATTCCAGGTAGTTAACGCACAATGTTATATTTATTACTTTAAGGTATACAGTTTAGTAATTCTACACTTCTGTACATCATCCTGTGCTTATTACGGCAAATGCACTCCTTAATCCCCATCACCTGTTCCTCACATCCCTCCACCCATCTCTCTTCTGGTAACCGCCAGTTGGTTCTCTGTAGTTAAGAGTCTCTTTCTTGGTTTTGCTCTTTCTTTTCCCTTTGTGCATTTGTTTTATTTCCATATGAGTGAAATTATACCTTATTTTCTTTCTCTGACTAACTTATTTCACTTAGTATTATATTCTCTAGCTCCATCAGTGTCTTCACAAATGGCAAGACTTGTTCTTTTCTGAGTAATATTCCAGTCTCCCTGTGTGTGTGTGTGTCTATATATATATCTATATATATAGATGTCTATATATATATATATATATATATATATATATGTCTAAAGATATATCTATATATATCTATATATATATCTGTATAGACACACACACACACATATACATACATATATACAACATATATATCCTTATCCATTCATCATTCAGTGGACACTTGGCTGCTTCCATATCTTGGCTATTGTAGTTAGCACCGCTATAAACATAGGGATGCATGTATCCCTTTGAATGAGTGTTTTTATATTCTCTAGGTACCTACCCAGTAGTGCAATTTCTGGATCATAGAGTAGTTCTATTTTTAATTTTTTGAGGAAACTGCATACTGTTTTCCAGAGTGGCTGCACCACTTTGCATTCCTACCAACATTGCAAGAGGGTTTCTTTTTCTCCATATCCTCACTAACACCTGTTGTTTTTTATTTTGTTGATTTTAACCATTCTGACATGTGTGAGGGGATAGCTCCCTGTAGTTTTGATTTGCATTTTTCTGATGGTAAGTGATGATGAGCATCTTTTCATGTGTCCTCAGGTGGCCATCTGCAGTCTTCTGTGGAGACATGTCTGTTCATATCTTCTGCCTATTTTTTAATTGGATTATTTGTTTTTTAGGTGTTGAGTTTTAAAAGTTCTTTATATATTTTGGATACTAATCTTTTATTGGATATATCATTAGCGAATATCTTCTACCATTCTGTAGGTTGCCTTTTAGTTTTGTTGATTGTTTCCTTTGCTGTGCAGAAGCATTTTATTTTGATGAAGTCTTAGTAGTTTCCTCAGGAGACATATCTAGAAAGAAGTTACTATAGTTAATGTCAAAGAAGTCACTGCCTGCGTTCCCTTCTAGGATTTCTGTGGTTTCATGTCTCACATTTAGGTGTTTAATCCATTTTGAATATTTATTTAAGTATATGTTTATGTATTTTTAAGGTAGGCTTCATGCCCAACATGGAGCCCAGTGTGGGGCTTGAACTCATGACACAGATCAAGACCTGAGCTGAAATCAAGAGTTGGATGCTTACCTGACTGAACCACCCAGGCATCCCTATTTGAATTTCTTTTTGTGTATGGTGTAAGAAAGTCCAATTTTCCCAACATTGTTTGTTGAAGAGAAATTCTTTTTTCCATTTTCTGCTTTGTTGAAGATTAATTGTGGGTTCATTTCTGGATTTTCTTTTCTGTTCCATTGATCTATGTGTCTATTTTTGTGCCAGAACCATACTGTTCTCATTACTATAGCTTTGTAATATAATTTGAAATCCCGAATTGTGATGGTTACAGCTTTACTTTTCTTTTTCAAGATTGCTTTGGCTATTTGAGGTCTTTTGTGGTTCCATACAAATTTTCAGATTGTTGGTTCTAGCTCTGTGAAAATGCTGTTGGTGTTTTGATAGAGATTGCATTAAATGTGTACATTGCTTTGGGGAGTATAGACATTTCAACAGTGTTTGTTCTTCCAATGTCTTTCCATTTCTTTGTGTTGTCTTCAATTTCTTTCATCAGTGTTTTATAGTTTTCAGAGTAGAGGTCTTTGGTTTAACCTTTTTGATTAAGTTTATTCCTAGCTATCTTACTGTTTTTTGTACAATCATAACTAGGATTGTTTTCTTGATTTCTCTTTCTGCTGCCTCATATTAGTGTATAGAAGTGCAACAGATTTCCACACATTGATTTTATATTCTGGAACTTTACTGAATTTGTGTATCAGTTCTAGCTGCTGTTTGTTGAAGTCTTTTCCGGGTTTCCACATAGAATATCATGTCACCTGCAAATAGTGAATGTTTGGCTTCCTCCTTGCCAATTTGGATGCCTTTTCTTTCTTTTTGTTGTCTGATTGCTGTGCCTAGGACTTCAGTACTATGTTGAATAGAAGTGGTGAGAGTGGACATCCTTGTCTTGTTCTTTTTTTTTTTTTTTTTTTTTAAGATTTTTAATGTATTTATTTGACAGAGAGAGACACAACAAGAGAGGGAACACAAGCAGGGAGAGTGGGAGAGGGAGAAGCAGGCTTCCTGCCCAGCAGGGAGCCTGATGTGGGGCCGGATCCCAGGATCCTGGGATCATGACCTGAGCCTAAGGCAGACACCTAATTACTGAGCCACCCAGGTGCCGCCCCTTTGTCTTGTTTTTGACCTTAGGGGAAAAGCTCTCAGTTTTTCTCCATTAAGGATGATGTTATCTGTGGATTTTTCATAAATGGCTTTTATTATGTTTAGTATGTTCCCTCTAAACCTGACATTTTATTGTGAATGGATGTTGTACTTTGTCAAATGCTTTTTCTTGGTCTGTTGAAATTATCATATGGTTCTTAGCCTTTCTCTTATTGATATGATATATCATATTGATTTGCAACCACGCTTGCAAATTAGCAATAGATTCCACTTGATCATGGTGAATGGTTTTTTAAATGTACTGTTGGATTCAATTTCTACTATTTTGTTGAGGATTTTTGCATCTATGTTCATTGAAGATAGTGGCCTGTTCATTGAAGATAGTTCTCTTTTTTGGTTGTATCTTCTGGTTTTGGTTTCAGGGTAATGCTGGCCTTATAGAATGAATTTGGAAGTTTTCCTTCCTTTTCTATTTTTTTAAAACTTTTTATTAATATATAATGTATTATTAGCCCCAGGGGTACAGGCTTGTGAATCTCCAGGTTTACACACTTCACAGCACTCACCATAGCACATACCTTCCCCAATATCCATAACCCAATCACCCTCTCCCTACCTCCCTCTCCTTCGGCAACCCTCAGTTTGTTTTGTGAGATTAAGAGTCTCTTACGATTTTTCCCCCTCCTGATCCCTTCTTGTTTCATTTTTTCCTCCCATAACCCCCAAGCCCCCAACGATGGCTCTCAACTTCCTCATATCAGGGAGATCATATGATAATTGTCTTTCTCTGATTGACTTATTTCTCTCAGCATAATACCCTCTAGTTCCATCCACATCGTTGCAAATGGCAAGATTTCATTTCTTTTGATGGCTGCATAGTATTCCATTGTATATATACACCACATCTTCTTTATCCATTCATTTGTTGATGGACATCTAGGTTCTTTCTATAGTCTGGCTATTGTGGACATTGCTGCTATAAACATTCGGGTGTACGTGCCCCTTCGAATCACTACATTTGTATCTTTAGGGTAAATACCCAGTAGTGCAATTACGGGGTCATAGGGTAGCTCTATTTTCAACTTTTTGAGGAACATCCGTGCTGTTTTCCAGAGTAGCTGCACCAGCTTGCATTCCCACCAACAGTGTAGGAGGGTTCCCCTTTCTCCGCATCCTCGCCAGCATCTGTCATTTCCTGACTTGTTAATTTTAGCCATTCTAACTGGTTTGAGGTGGTATCTCATTGTGGTTTTGATTTGTACTTCCCTGATGCTGAGTGATATGGAGCACTTTTTCCTGTGTCTGTTGGCCATCTGGTGTTGTCTTTGCTGAAATGTCTGTTCATGTCTTCTGCCCATTTCTTGATTGGATTATTTGTTCTTTGGGTGTTGAGTTTGGTAAGTTTTTTATATAGATATTGGATACTAGCCCTTTACCTGATACGTCGTTTGCAAATACTTCTCCCATTCTGTTTGTTGTCTTTTGGTTTTATTGACTGTTT
This sequence comes from Mustela nigripes, assembly GCF_022355385.1. Lineage (NCBI taxonomy): Eukaryota > Metazoa > Chordata > Mammalia > Carnivora > Mustelidae > Mustela > Mustela nigripes. The sequence goes on along the minus strand of NC_081566.1, from coordinate 31,808,827 downwards.
CCTTTGCTGTGCAGAAGCTTTTGATCTTGATCAAGTCCCAGTAGTTCATTTTCCCTCTTGCTTCCCTTGCCTTTGGCAACATTTCTAGGAAGAAGTTGCTGTGGCTGAGGTCAAAGAGGTTGCTGTCTGTGTTCTCAAGGATTTTGATGGATTCCTTTCTCACATTGAGGTCTTTCACCCATTCGGAGTCTATTGTGTGTGGTATAAAGAAATGGTCCAATTTCATTTTTCTGCATGTGGCTGTCCAGTTTTCCCAACACCATTTGTCGAAGAGACTTTTTTCCCTTGGACATTCTTTCTTGCTTTATTGAAGATTAGTTGACCATAGAGTTGAGGGTCTATTTCTGGGCTCTCTATTCTGTTCCACTGATCTATGTGTCTGTTTTTGTGCCAGTACCATACCATCTTGATGATGACAGCTTTGTAATAGAGCTTGAAGTCTAGAATTGTGATGCCACCAACTTTGGCTTTCATTCCCAACATTCCTCTGGCTATTCGAGGTCTTTTCTGGTTCCATATAAATTTTAGGATTATTTGTTCCATTTCTTTAAAAAAATGGATGGTATTTTGATAGGGATTGCATTAAACATATAGATTGCTTTAGGTAGCATAGATATTTTCACAGTATTTGTTCTTCCAATCCATGAACATGGAACATTTTTCCATTTCTTTGTGTCTTCCTTAATTTCTTTCATGAGTATTTCATAGTTTTCTGAGTACAGATTCTTTGCCTCTTTGGTTAGGTTTATTCCTAGGTATCTTGTGGTTTTGGGTGCAATTTAAATGGGATGGAGTTCTTAATTTCTTTCTTCTGTCTTGTTGTTGATGTATAAAAATGCACTGATTTCTATGCATTGATTTTATACCCTGACACTTTACTGAATGCCTGTATGAATTCTAACAGATTTGGAGTAGAGACTTTTGGGTTTTCCATGTAAAGTATCATATCATCTACAAAGAGTGATAGTTTTACTTCTTTTTTGCCAATTTGGATGCCTTTAATTTCTTTTTGTTGTCTGATTGCTGAGGCTAGGACTTCTAGTACTATGTTGAATAGCAGTAGTAATAATGGACATCCCTGCATGTTCCTGGCCTTAGTGGAAAAGCTCTCAGTTTTTCTCCATTGAGAATGATATCTGTAGTGGGGTTTTCATAGATGGCTTTGATGATATTGAGGTATGTATCCTCTATCCCTACACTATGAAGGGTTTTGATGAGGAAAGGATGCTGTACTTTGTCAAATGCTTTTTCAGCATCTATTGAGAGTATCAGATGGTTCTTGTTCTTTCTTTTATTAATGTATCAGACTGATTGATTTGCGGATGTTGAACCAACCTTGCAGCCCTGGAATAAATCTCACTTGGTAGTGGTGAATAACCCTTTTAATGTATTGTTGGATCCTATTGGCTAGTATTTTGGTGAGAATTTTCACATCTGTGTTCATCAAGGATATTGGTCTGTGATTCTCTTTTTTGATGGGGTCTTTGTCTGGTTTGGGATCAATGTAATGCTGGCCTCATAAAATGAGTTGGAAGTTTTCCTTCCATTTCTATTTTTTAGAGAATTTCAGGAGAATAGAAATTACTTCTTCTTTAAATGCTTGATAGAATTCCCCTGGGAAGTCGTCTGGCCCTGGGCTCTTGTTTGTTGGGAGATTTTTGATGACTGCTTCAATCTTCTTACTGGTTATGGGACTGTTCAGGTTTTCTATTTCTTCCTGGTTCAGTTGTGGTAGTTTATATGTCTTTAGGAGTGCATCCATTTCTTCCAGATTGTCAGATTTGCTGGCGTATAGTTGCTCATAATATGTTCTTATAATTATTTGTATTTCTTTGGTGTTGGCTGTGATCTCTCCTCTTTCATTCATGATTTTATTTATTCATGTCCATTCTCTTTTCTTTTTGATAAGTCGGGCCAGGGGTTTATCAATCTTATTAATTCTTTCAAAGAACCAGCTCCTAGTTTTGTTGATTTGTTCTATTGGTTTTGGTTTTTGGTTTTTTGTTTCTATTTCATTGATTTCTGCTCTAATCTTTATTATTTCTCTTCTCCTGCTGGGTTTAAACTTTCTTTGTTATTCTTTCTCCAGCTCCTTTAGGTGTAGGGTTAGGTTGTGTATTTGAGACCTTTCTTGTTTCTTGAGAAAGGCTTGTACTGCTCTGTTTCCCTCTCAGGACTGCCTTTGCTGCGTCCCACAGATTTTGAACTATTGTGTTTTCATTATCATTTGTTTCCATGAATTTTCAAAATTCTTCTTTAATTTCCTGGTTGACCCATTCATTCTTTAGAAGGATGCTCTTTAGTTTCCATGTATTTGGATTCTTTCCAAATTTCCTCTTATGATTGAGTTCTAGCTTCAGAGCATTGTGGTCTGAAAATATGCAAGGAATCATCCCAATCTTTTGATACTGGTTGAGACCTGATTTATGACCCAGGATGTGATCTATTCTGGAGAATGTTCCATGTGCACTAGAGAAGAATGTGTATTCTGTTGCATTGGGATGGAATGTTCTGTATATATCTGTGATGTCCATCTGGCCCAGTGTGTCATTTAAGGCCTTTATTTCCTTGTTGTTCTTTTGCTTGGATGATCTGTCCTTTTCAATGAGGGGAGTGTTAAAGTCCCCTACTATTATTGTGTTATTGTTGGTGTGTTTCTTTGATTTTGTTATTAATTGCTTTATGTAGTTGGCTGCTCCCATGTTAGGGGCATAGATCTTCTTGTTGGACAGACCCTTTGAGTATGATATAGAGTCCTTTCTCTTCTCTTATTATAGTCTTTAGCTTAATATCTAACTGATCTAAGGATTGCCACCACAGCTTTCTTTTGATGTCCATTAGCATGTAAATGGTTTCCCACCCCCTCACTTTAAATCTGGAGGTATCTTTGGGTCTAAAATGAGTTTCTTGTAGACAGCATGTTGATGGGTTGTTTTTTATCCATTCTGATACCCTGTGTCTTTGATTGGGGCATTTAGCCCATTTACATTCAGATTAACTATTGAGAGATATGCATTTAGTGCCATTGTATTGCCTGTAAGGTGACTGTTACTGTATATTGTCTGTTCCTTTCTGGTCTACTAGTTTTAGGCTCTCTCTTTGCTTTGAGGACCCCTTTCAATATTTCCTGTAGAGCTGGTTTGGTGTTTACAGTTCTTTTAGTTTTTGTTTGTCCTGGACCTTTTTATCTCTCTTTCTATTATCAATGATAACCTAGCTGGATATAGTATTCTTGGCTGCATGTTTTTCTCATTTAGTGCTCTGAATATATCATGCCAGTTTTTTCTGGCCTGCCAGGTCTCTGTGCATAAGTCTGCTGCCAATCTAATATTTTTACCATTATATATTACAGACTTCTTGTCCTGAACTGCTTTTAGGATTTTCTCTTTGTCACTAAGACTTTTAAGTCTTACTATTAGATGATGGGGTGTGGACCTATTCTTATAGATTTTGATGGGATTCTCTGTGCCTCCTGGATTTTGATGTTTGTTCCCTTTGCCATATTAGGGAAATTCTCTACAATAATTTGCTCCAATATACCTTCTGCCCCCCTCTCTCTGTTTTCTTCTTCTGGAATCCCAATTATTCCAATATTGTTTAAATTTATGGTATCACTTATTTCTCGAATTCTCCCCTTGTTGTCTAGTAGTTGTTTGTCTTTCTTTTGCTCAGCTTCTTTATTCTCCATCATTTGGTCTTCTATTCTCTCTTCTGCCTAATTCTCTCTTCTGCCTCATTTATCCTAGCAGTAAGAACCTGCATTTTTTATTGCACCTCATTAATAGCTTTTTTGATTTCAGCTTTGTTAGATTTTAGTTCTTTTATTTCTCCAGAAAGGGTTTTTATTTCTCCATACAGAGTTTCTCTAATATCTTCCATGCCTTTTTTGAGCCCAGCTAGCACCTTGATAATCATCATTCTGAACTTTAGATCTGACATATTACCAATGTCTGTATTGATTAGGTCCCTAGCCTTCAGTACTGCCTCGTATTCTTTTTTTTGTGGTGTGAGTTTTTCTGCCTTGTCATTTTATCCAGATAAGAATATATGAATGAAAGAACAAAACACTAAAGGGGTGGCAAAGACCTCAGAAAAATGTACATGAACCAAATCAGGAGACCCTAAAACATGGGGAAAAAAGGGGGGGTAAAAAGAAGTTTAAAAAATAATGAATACTGTTATGCTGAAAATAAATAAAAAATAAATTAAAAAAAAATAAAAAAATAATAAAAAAGAAGTTTAAAAAAATAGAAAAGGAAAAAAGAAGAAATATATATTAGACTGGTGAATAGAACAGAACCACCCACTTGGTTTGGGAGTATTTTGGTCTCTTAGAAGAAAGTACCTCCCAAAATTTTAAAAGAAAAATACTTACATACATACACATACAAATACGGATAAACATGATGAAGGGACAGAATATCACTGTAAAGATGATGATTTTTAAAAAATGCTAAAAAAGGAGTTGAGAAGATAAGCTGGTTGGGAAAAAACAGAAAAAGAAAGTGGAGAGAATTTGCTCAGTGTGGAGACCAGAACAAACCCTGTGCTAGATTTAGGGTATATTTTGATCTATTAGGAGAAGTTGTATCCCAAAATTTTTTAGAAGAAAAAACCCTATGTGTATACAAAAGATAAAGTTAGATACAACGGAGGATAAAATATGACTATAATAATAAAAGTCCAAAAAGATTTTTTTTTAAAAAGGTATTGTTAACATAAACTAGTTAAAAAATGTTAAAAGAGTAAAAAGTAAAAGTCAAAAAATTAGAATAAGAAAAAAATAAAATTAAAAAAATTTAATTAATTTTGCAAGACTAAAGAATAATGGGGAGAAAGCCATGAACTCCATGCTTTGCTTTCCCCTTCTCATATTCCACTGTTCTCCTTGATCAGTGAGCTTGGTCTTGGCTGGATTTCTTGCTGATCTTCTCCGGGGAGGGGCCTGTTACAGTGATTCTCAAGTGTCTTTGCATGAGGTGGAATTGCACTGCCCTTGCCAGGGGTCAGGCTAAGTAATCCTTTGGTTCGCTCGAGAGCTTTTGTTCCCTCGAGAGCTTTCCGTAGAGCTCTGGAAGACAGGAATGAAAATGGCGGCCTCCCAATCTCTGGCTTGGAGGAGCCGAGAGCTGGCTGAGAGCTCGGGGCTGCACTTCTCGGTGCGCCATCGGAGAAAAGCACTCAATCACTCCCATCTCCCTGGGCTCCGGCCGTGCTCTGAGTTCACCCGTCCTGTGACCGAGAGCTTCTGTCTCTGACACACAGCCCCCCTGGAGTCTCCAGATGCAGTAGATTCCTACCGCTCTTCCAGGGGGTTCTCCTTGGATCTTGTGGGGTCCCTGCTCAGTGGTCTGACTGTGCCACAGATCACAGTTTAAGGTAACTCCTCTGCTCCGTCTCTGTAGCTGGCTTCTCCCCTCTAATACCTGTGAGCTCTGAACTACACTCAGACACCCACGATCCTTCTGTGACCCCACGGGATCTGAGACCACACTGTCCCTGCAAGGGATCCGCCTCTGCTTATCCTCTGGAGCGATGTCTCTCAGTGGAGCAGACCTCTTAACATTCTGTTTTTGTGCTCTGTTGTTCCGCTGCTTGCCAGGAGCGGGCCCCTCCCCTGTGTTCCCGTTGCTTTGGATTCACTTCTCCACGGGTCCTACCTTTCAGAAAGTGGTTGATTTTCTGTTTCTAGAATTGCTGCTCTTCTCTTTGATCTCTTTTTGGATTTGTAGGTGTTTGGAATGGTTTGATAACTATCTAGCTGAACTCCTGCTACCTGATGTCATCTCAGCCTGCTACTCCTCCCCTCCTTTTCTATTTTTTTGGAATAGTTTGAGAAGAATAAGATTTTAACTTTTCTGTAAATGTTTGGTAGAATTAACCTGTGAAGCCATCTGGTCCTGGGCTCTTGTTTGTTGGGAATTTTTTTTTTTTTTTTTTTTTTTTTTTTAAGATTTTATTTATTTATTTGACAGAGAGAGATCACAAGTAGGCAGAGAGGCAGGCAGAGAGAGAGAGGAGGAAGCAGGCTCCCCGCTGAGCAGAGAGCCCGATGCGGGACTCGATCCCAGGACCCTGAGATCATGACCTGAGCCGAAGGCAGCGGCTCAACCCACTGAGCCACCCAGGCGCCCTGTTGGGAATTTTTAAATCACTGATTCAATTTCTTTGCTGGTAATTGGTCTGTTCGGATCTTCTTGATTACTCTTTATAGTGCTAGTTTTTATCCTAGATGTTATAAAAGAAAGTTTATTTTTAAAAAAAACTGGGTAGAACACTTACTATGAGATTAAAAAAACAAATTTTAAAAAAATGTATAAAATAATATTGTTAACTGTAGGCATGAGACATTCGTGTAAAGAACTTTATATGAGAAGAAACTTTTTATTTTTTATTTTTTTATTTTTTAAAGATTTTATTTATTTATTTGACAGAGAGAGATCACAACTAGGCAGAGAGGCAGGCAGAGAGAGAGGAGGAAGCAGGCTCTCCACTGAGCAGAGAGCCCGATGCGGGACTCGATCCCAGGACCCTGAGATCATGACCTGAGCTGAAGGCAGCAGCTTAACCCACTGAGCCACTCAGGCGCCCAACTTTTTAAAAAGATTTACTTATTTTACAGAGAGTGCGCACATAAGCACAATAGAGAGGGTGAGAGGAAAAGAGAGAATCTCAAGCAGACTGCCCACTGTGTGTGAAGACCTATGCGGGGCTTGATCACATAACCTGAGCTGAAACTAAGAGTCAGATACTTAAACAACTGCACCACCCAAGTACCCTGAAAATAAACTTTCATAAAATGTTTAGGCTTCTTGAATCTGAACAGACTTAGTCTAAACAGCATTTAAACAAAATCTAGAGTAGGTTAGATGTAGACAAGGTCAAAATGGCTGGAGTCATTTTCCTTGGAACAGAAAAGGTTCAGAGATGAATGAAGTCAGGCCATGGATAGAAGTGAGAGCCCAGGATAGGCTGGAGGTGAGAGAGTGCAACAGTGAGTCAGGGCACACAAACTGGTGGGGAAGCATAATAGTGCAGAGACACCATGCTTCTTGAAACATATCAAAACTGGTATCAGTGTCTTATACTGACTATGAAAATCTTGATGGCAGGGCTCAGCTGTATGAAAATGGTGGCTCTGCAGCTGACTGACAGAGTCAAGGGGCCTTTCTGTGGCCAACTCTGTGGCCAACTCTCCCCAGTCCTTGGCAAATTCTGGCCTAAGACACAGCTTGACCCATTCTGGGTTCATGAAGACTTTTCGTTAGGTGGATGCTAAGTTCTTCAGGTCTAGCAGATCTAACAATTTAAGAGGATTTTATCCACTTTAGATCCTTGTGTGTACCACTGGGAAGAACTTCCCATCATTAGCACCATTCACTGGGCAAGCTGCTCTTCACTGGGCACCTGTTATTGAAAGTCCTGATGTTCAACCATGTGGGCATGGGCTTTGAGCATCCTGTAATCTGGTAGGAAATATCTGTAAGTACAAGAAAGCCTATAGGGTAATGTGTAATAAGGGTGTTAGTGCTCCTTCCTCATATATAATGTAGATCGTATGATGCTAGAATTGATATTATCAAATATTTAAATGAATAGGCCATTTAAAAAATCTTACAGACTTTCATTTATATGCCTCAAATGTGATGACTGTATAAAAATAGTGTCACATTAAAAGCAGTGTTTGAAAAGGAAGCAGATCATTTTCCCTGATTTTGAATCCTGTTAACAGGGAAAAGAAGTTTCTGTTGCTTCATAGGATGTGAAGTAGCTCCAGGTGGCCTTAACCTTGGACAGTCTTCCCTGGGTCCTCTGGTGCCTTCTTCAGGCTGTTCAATTTTAGCTCTGGAAGCTTTGTGCCCTTTAATTAGGCATCTTTACTTCTGTCCTGCTTCTTCTAGCTCTGGGATTTTTCTGACTACAGTCTGGAGGTTCATTTTGGATTATTTTAGAGTCCCCTGCCCTTTCCATCTTGACCAGTGGAACAGAGTTATTTTTTATATTTTATTTTTTATTTGATAAAGAGAGACACAGCAAGAGAAGGAACACAAGTTTTGGGGAGTGGAAGAGGTGGCTTTCTCTGCAGGAAGCCCAATGCGGGGCTTGATCCCAGGGCCCTGGGATCATGACCTGAGCGGAAGGCAGATGCTTAATGACTGAGCCATTCAGCACCCCATGGAACAGAGTTCTTCACCACTCAGTGTGGTTATATGCCCCCTAAATACTTTTATATGGTATTGCTAGCATATACACCCCACTTCTTGAAGGGTGTGTATATATACACACTTATATACATATATATTTTCTAATATATTCATGTATATATATTTTTCTACACACACACACACGTATGCACACCAGCTTTTTTTTTTCTTGATTGCTATCAGATTGCTATCTAAGAGTGCTACAATTTTATACCCAGTTGTTTCAGTACATGTGATTGTAGTCTAGTTTCCACAAGTCTGAAGAACCCTGATTGGGAATGAGACACAGTGATTCCTGGATTTTTTCTTGTAAGACATGTGGCTTTTGAATTTGAACCACCATTTGCCTTCACCCAAACTATATATTCCGAAAATGGCTCTCTGTTTCTTCTGGCACAGAGTTACCATTTACAGCCACACTCTCCATTGTAGTGACATCCTTGTATAACATAGCAAGTGCCAGGCAGTAATATTTTCTGCCAGTACTTCTTTAATGCTTAGTTATTTCCTTCTCAGAAGCTCACAGATAACGTGCTCAGCTGCAGCAACCTGCCCTGCAGGATTTCCCACACATGGAGGAAGACGCTCTGGGGGTTGGACAGCACATGGCCACCAGTTGTCTTCTCGGGGCTTCCATTCCCACTTTGCCCTCTGCCTTCTCCTGTGAGCACTGCTCTGCCAAACCTGCCACACCTCCCACCTGCTGAGGCCAGTGTGAATGGGGCCACCATCTGGCCCAGGTCTGTGGTTCCCCCTTGGGCTTAGGGCACAGAGGTCAAAGTGGCCAGGAAACTTGAGGAGAGAAGAAAGGTGGTAGAGCTCCCTGAGCCCTTGCTGCAGAAGTGAGTCATTCTCAGCGGCTTTTAGGATATTCACAGATACGTGCAACTATCCCCACTGCCAATTTTATAATATTTTAATTATCTCAAAACCTAAAGGAAACCTTACCCTTTAGCCACCACTTCCGTCATTACCCCACCCCCTACCTCTCCAGTGCCAGGGACCTACTAATCAGCTTTCTATTTCTGTCTCTGTTACCTTTTTCTGGACTTTCATATGAATGGAATAGAATACGTGGTTACTCATGACTGGCTTATCTCAGCATAATGTTTCAAGTTTCATCCATGTTAAAAAAATAAAAGATTCACCCATGTTGTAGCACGTGTCACTATTTCATCCCTTTTCATGGCAGCATAATATTCCATTGTATGGGTAGACCACATTTTGTTTATTTGTCTGTTGATGGATATTTCGGTTGTTTCATCTTTTGGTTGGTGTTGATAATATCACTACAAATATTTGGATATAGGTTTCTGTGTGGATATCTGTTCTCATTTCTCTTGGGTATATACCAAAAGTAGAATGGTTGGGTCATGTGGTAACTTTAAGTTTATTCATTTCAGGAAATGCCAAGTGGTTTCCCAAAGTGGCTGCACCATTTTTCTTTCTTGTCAGCAGTGTATGACAGTTCCAATTTCTCCACATCTTTCTCACCATTTGTTGATCTGACTTTTTGATTTTTAGCCATACTAGTGGGTGGGTGTGGGTGTGAGCTCATGAGGTTTTGGAAGAATTTGGGGAGGATTTTCCCTTTTTTTTTTCTTAAAAGATTTTATTTATTTATTTGCCAGAGAGAGAGAGAGAGAGAGATGGAGTGTGAGCACAGCAGGCAGAGTGGCAGCAGAGGCAGAGGGAGAAGCAGGCTCCCCGCCGAGCAAGAAGCCCGATGTGGGACTCGATCCCAGGATGCTGGGATCATGACCTGAGCCTAAGGCAGCCATTTAATCAACTGAGCCACCCAGGCGTCCCAGATTTTCCCTTTCTAGTAGTTTTGAAATCCATTATATATAATTAAATATAAATAAATATTAGAAATATAATTTAAATGCATAACTATATACAAAATATTTTTAAATGTAGCGTCTTTAGAAGAATGGCCTATCACAGTAATAAAGAAGATTTCAATATTTGCTCATTCAAATATTCTTACTGCTCCAAACCAACGTGGGAAACTTTGTAATGCATGAGGGAAGGGGATGGAAGGGGATGGGTGGGATGTGGGAGCAGGTGGGGTATTTTCAGGGACAGGAGATTGCCCTATTGCTTATCTGAGTGTCTCACAGCTCCCCCGTCTTTCAGGAGGACTGGCATTGGCCCATGTGCTCTTCTTCTATCTGAAGTACTTGGTGCTCTTCGGTGTCCCAGCTCTGCTCATGCGCCTGGATGGACTCACGCCGCCACCCCTCCCTCGCTGTGTGAGCACCATGTTCAGTTTCACGGGGATGTGGAGGTCAGTAGTTTGTTTTATTAAAGGCTTTTGGGGATGTCCAGTGGGAGGAGCCATGGCTTGGCGAGCTTCAGAGGGTTTGGGCCACCATCCTTTCTCTGTCCCTGACTCAAGCTACACTTGGCACTCAGCTTTCTTCATCTGTCTAATAGGATGACAATCTGTGCTTTCCGAACAACTCAAAATTACTGCCAAGCTGTGAAGATAATGTGAGATAGGACAATTTCTCTCCAGGTCTATGTACAAATGCACTTAGGCTGACGTGTAAATGGTGTCTTACTAACGTGGGATAGGCTGCAGTGGATTATTTTATTGCTTTCTGTTTTTCTTGAAAATGACCTCTGTCCATGTGGGACTGTCAGTTAAAAACAACAGAATTAGGATAATAGAATAGGTCCCTGTTGGCATTTACTAGCTCCCAGATCTGGGACAATTTACTAAATTTCTCTAAGTTTCAATTTTCTTCTTTCTTAAATGGTAATAATAATAGTGAGGGTGATTATACCCATATTTGAGAGTTGTTTTGAATATTAAATAAGCTGATGTATTTAAGGCATTTGGCACATAGATGTTTACAAATGTTAGCTTTTTATCCTTTTATTGTTCCTATACTTGATGCACATGGATAGACAGATGTGTTTTCTGAGTTTTCTTTCTCTTCTTGATTTTTCCCCATAAACGTATGGCTGGCCTGGAGTTTTTGTTCCAAAAGATCCCTCAGCCCCCTGCTGTTTCTGATGTTCTCCAGATGGGCTTGCTTGCTGCTGTGTGTTTCTTATCACCTCGAGTGTGCAGTAAGTGACAGGCTTGCTTTTGCAATTGCGAACCTAATGGAGGAAGCTCAGCCTGGGGACCTGCTTACTCGTGGGGGTCAGCATGTCTTAGGCACCTCCATTTCCCCCACCCGAGCCTCATCCCTGCTCGGAGTTGCTGTTCTGGCTCATTCACATGGCACTTTTCATCTTATATTTCATCTCTGTAGGCAGTAGATAGAGGACCCAGGTAGAGGAAGAGCTCAGTGAATATTACCATATCTGATGTTACTGTAAACAAAGGTGTAGGTAGCCTGCGACAGGCCGAAGCAGCTTCCATAGCAGCTGATTCTAGATGCTGATTCTAGATGCTGATTTTAAACCTCTGAAATGCATTTTGTTATTGGTTCAGTTTGCTTCTTGGGATTAGAAATTTCATATGGTTATTGCAAGTAATGTTAGAGGATTACTTTGATTTGTCCTTAATTACGTCAATTATGCTAGGTTGCCCAGTTTTAATGGCAGGGTTGGAGAATGTTAGCAAAGGGGTTTTCTCTAGCCAGGGGGACACAGCGGGGTTCTTCGTTAAAAGGTGATCCTGGTTGGTGGCTCTGTTAACTTCTGACTTACTCATAAAATTAATTTACTAAACAAATGGGTTGGGATCCAGCACGATTTGGGGTCCTATCTCCAATGACTGGTGTGCGCCTAGCATGGTTCTTCTGCCTTCCTGTGAATGCTTGCTCTCATGCAGGTCTTAGGAAGCATATACTCCTAAAGGGCTTCTTGTGTTGATTGGTATAATGAAAACCCATGACTCTTGGGCAGGCATGCTAGACCCAGGCTCCTTGCCCATAGAGCTCAGCCCACTGATGGTCACAAGAGGCTGTTTGGACTGTTGACTGTATTTCACATTCAGAGTAGTTGTCTTCTTGTCCTTTATTATTTTAATTAATTTTGGGGGGGAGTCCGATAACCTCTGTTGTCTATACACAACAAAAGCAGAGAGAGCGTATCTGCCAAGACCTTTTTCATTTTCGGTTAGAACTAGATTCAAATCGTGTAGACTAGAGGTTGTGGAAACATTCCTTCCTCCCTCTCCTTAAAGTTTTAAGACAGATGTGGGCGAGAGAGTGATAGGAGATGCTGTGAGCTGGAAGCTCTGGGTGAGCCCGGGGAGTGATGCGGTTCTACGGGGAAGTGTTTACGAGAGTTTGTGATGTCGTGACAAACATGGTCTTTTCTGGGAGTGACCTAGACTTTTATTTATTTTTATTTTTAATTTTTTTTTCAGAAGATTTATTTATTTGACACAGAGAGAGAGATCACAGGCAGAGTAGTAGGCAGAGAGAGAGGGGGAAGCAGGCTCCCCACTGAGCAGAGAGTCTGATTTGGAGCTCGATCCCAGGACCCTGAGATCATGACCTGAGTGGAAGGCAGAGGCTTAACCCACTGAGCCACCCTGGCAACCCAAGACTTTTATCCTGGCTTTCCCCCCTCAGCTTACATGGGGTAGGTTTTTCCCTTCACAAGTTTTGGTTTGCTAAAGGGTTTCCCAGTTTGCCTGTTATACTTAGAAACATCTTGGTCTTTGTTCTTGTACACCGTGACCATGCCTCACTAAATAGTTGAATTTAGGAAGGGAGGTCAACTCTGCCCTACAGTGCACAATTTAAGGCTCAGAAGAAATAGTTTTGAATTGAAAAAATAAACCTTATAGCTTCGCTTTTACACTGTTTGCAGATATTCCCCTGTCCTAAAGAGGAAATTTATCCTGTTCGCATTTGGGATCTGGTAGCCTAACCCTACAGCAGCCCTGATCCCCACTCTCTAACTTTTCTCTGTAAAATGCACACTGAAGGAAAATAAAGTTTTGAACTTGTAGTTTCTGTTTACATCTAGCTTTATCTTAATATTCCTGAGCCATCTATCGAGGTGTTGCCACAGACAGGGAATTGCCTCCTCCTCCTGGATAGGGGTCTGGAAGGGACTGAGTCACAAACAGATGTGAAAGCTGGCCATGCACATTACTCTGGGCAGTGGCAGCCAGTCATACAGTGACACAAAGGGAAGGGTGGATGGGAAGTGGAGGGAAGAAATTTAAAAACCGTGTTCACAGATTGTCTAGTGGTTACCTGACCTTCTAGAAAGTCCATACTGAATTTGGTTTATTTATTTATTTTAGCCTTTATTTAGTTGAGACAGCAAGAGAGAGCACAAGTCAGGAGGAGGGGCAGAGGGAGAGGGAGGAGCAGACTTCTCATTGAGCAAGGAGCCCAATGTGGGGCTCGATCCCAAGACCCTGGGATCATGACTTGAGCCGAAGGTAGATGCTTAATGGACTTAGCCACCCAGGTGTCCCTGGATGAGGTTTAGAACTGGTGATGAGAGATGAATTTTTAGCCTCCCATTTTAAAGGCAGCTTATACACCTAAACACTGTGCTGACTGATTACAGCATATTTCAGTCTACTTACCAGTGAGAGAAGACTTGAAGCCAGCAGCCTACTGTATCAGGAGTCTGAGCTCTACATCATAGAACAGATGACACTGGCCGTCAGCAGAGAGATAATGTTCCTTGACATGCTAGTTCAAATTGGTCACGAAAAATTGCAATTTACCCAGATAGCCCAGACCTGAAAGGTAAGACCTGGTGGATTTGTTTATTTATTTATTTTTTCCCCTTCTAGCTCTTTTCTTTTTTATAATTCCTGCTCATATATTTAGCGGCATAACAAAACCCTAAGGAGTACTTGTATTCCCACTTGTGTGATTTTTCTGTGACCTTACAGACCTGAGAAATTGAGAATTTTCTGCTTAATTTTTAGATTTCATGTTTTAATTTAGGTAGGCTGAGATCTATAATGAGCATCATTTGCTGGGAGTCATTAAAGATGACATTGCATGTCCCAGGTTTCAAATTAGAAGTCTGATCATGTTCCTCTGATTTGATTTTTAGCTATGGAAGCAAAGTGTGCAAAGTGGTAGAATTTCTCATGATGGCTGGTGAGTTATAGGTCAATTTCAATTATCTCAGGAATTTTGCACAGCTTGCCCTCTGCCGTTCTTGAATTATGGTGCTCTCAGGTCTTCATAGGCAAACTCATGTATCACTGCCTAACCCAGAGAAATTTGGGTACTGCTAGACCTTAATCTGTGGGGACATTTTGGAATTGGGGCTGAGGTGGAGCCTGAGCCTCTTCTTTCGGTGGGAAATTGATGGCATGAATTTTTAGGTCAATAGAAGAATTTAGGGCCTGGGTGAGAGTTGGTCCAGGTCTGTGGTAGATGATGAAAACTAGCTCTGCAAACTGCTGCCTTTGAATCATTTCTGACCTCAGGCTGCAGGACTGGATGGTGAGCGTGGAGTTGGTGAAGGACACACCTTGTCCACCAGCCCCGCTGGGGGAACATAACATAAACATGAACATAAAGGGGGAAAGATTAAAAGGGTACCATTGATATGCGTTCACTATTTTTGCAGGCAGCCTACTAACCAAGATCTTGTTACTAACTGTGTGACTTGGGTAAATAATTAAAATGCTCTGGGCTAGCCTTTTCATGTCTAAAATAGAGATAATAATAGCACTTGGCACACAGGGGCAATGTGAGGGTTGACCAAGCCTGATGTTCAGTAGGTCCTCAGGAAGGAGTAGCTTCTAAGTATTTTTTTGCACTTGAAAATCTAGCAAAGCCGGAGCTAACTGAGAAGTCAGCCTGTGGGTGTGTGGTATTGGGGAAGCAATGGGCAGTGATCGGACTGGCCGAGGAAAGGCTCCAGTCCAGCTCTGAGCCTGGGATGTGACAGCTCAGAGATAAAGGCTGTGGTGGAGAAATCACGGGCTCTCTGCCCTCAGAGGAGAAATGGATCCACTCGATTCTCAGTTTTCTCTACTGTTGAATGAAAGAAAGACCTCTCGTCTTTAGATGTTGTCTATATTCCCTTCCATTTCTGTGTTTATATGATCCCCAGCTGCATTGGATGGGGAGGACCACCAGGCCCTGGGGGTGGAGTCTTGTCTCCCTCACCATCCATGCGGTTCGTCAAAAAGCCATTTAACCTTCTAATACCTCAATTTTCTGAGGCAGTAAAATAAAGCTCACCATAAGACTTGCCTCCCTGGGTTCTTGCAAGGCTTCAGTGAGACCAGAGCTAATGCAGGAACACAGGGCAGGTACACTGTAGACACTACGATGTTAGCCAATAATCAGAATTACAGATGTGCGTGTGAACTTCATACTGTGTGTTTTGTTTTGTGTTTTAAATTTCCCATAAAAGACAGGCCCAATGGCATGGGCAGTGGAAGGAGGTGGAAGGTGGTAGAAATGGGAAGTAATATGTGGAAAGCATGGATTTCAGAAGGAAAGCATGAGTTCCCTGTAATCTGCACTGATTTGAACTCTCCCTCACTTTAGGGGGTTCTTTTAGCATACAGTTCCCAGCTACTGGACATTTGTATTACCTCACATTTGGTCCTTCTGTCTTATCCCATATCAACAGACTAGATAACGTATTTCCTTTTCCCAACAGTTATATTTCAAAATCGCTTTACCTTTGCCTCCAACCACAGACTTACATAAATCAGAGTGGAATACCAAGTTGAAGCAGATTTTATGAACCATTATTATGTTTTGGTTCCTGGATTTATTTTGACTTCAAATATAGATACTCTGTCTCCTCTCCATTCCCTCCCCTTGTGGAGGATGCTTCCAACACGCGTGTTACTGAGCAAACTCTTAGACTGTGGTCTATCAGAGTTAGCAGTGCTCTGGCACAAGAAACAGTGGGCAGCTTCTGACGGAGGGCTCTCTGGCTGCTCACCAGTGACTGAGAGCCCAGATCTGGAGCCTGACTCCGTGGCTTTGATCCTGGCTCTACTACTTATTTTCTGGGGACCTCTATGTGCTTCAGTTTCCTTCTCTGGAAAATGGAGATGTGACTGTGCCCGCCTCTGGGAACGGATACCCTGAGTCCCCACAGCTCATACCCACCAGCCTGTAAGCTCTTTGAGGACAGTGATCAGACCTTCTTCTTGGTTAACCTGTGTCCCCCAGCACTCTCCTCAGGGCCCAGCATGTAGTGGGTGCTCAGGAACTCGGTGCTGCTGGGAGGAATGGTCACTTTTCTCTGAAATCTTCATCATCAGGTCTTAAGAGCAAACTTTTCAAACTTCTCCGTGTGACAGCTGTGCAGCTTCTCTGTGTAGCCTGCACCCCTGTGTCATTGCTGTGGGTGCAGGCTACACAGGTTTCGGCCACACTGATGCCTTGTGTTCCTTACCTCCCCGTGTGTGTCTCAGTGACTCTCAGTGGCTGGTGCGCCGAAAGACTGTATTGGCTTGCGGTTTCCTTGGGAATGAGTCTTCCTTGAAAGGAATGAGGAGTCAACACCTTCTTACCTTCATTCCTGTCATTTTTTTTTAGACATCCTGCCGCATCCCTGAGAGCAGTTGAAGGAGAGAGTTGCAAAGTTGAAGGAAGAAAAGCGATTCCATTCAGACTCTGATAGGAGAGAGGAGCTGTTTGTCTTTGGGGACAGGATTTGTCTGAGGGAGGGGCTGAAGAACAGATCCTAATGCCCTGCAGTGGAAGATGAGGAACCTAGGGGCAGACTAGGAGTGAAGCCCTTCTAGAACATGTCTTCACAATGAGTAATATTAAGAATAATAATAGTAATGGTAGTAACAGCAGCCCTGGGGTCTGCAAGCAGCAAAAACATCAAGCAAGGCATATTTCTGAGTGCTTTTGTATATTTAGTTTATTTAATCCTCACAAAACTCCTCTGTGTAGGTACTGTTACCCCACTTTGCAAATGATGAAAGTGAGACATAGAGAGGCTGAGTAATTCTCCTTAAATCGCACAGCTAGTTGGTGGTAAAGCTGGGCTTTGAACCCAGGCATGTGGCTCTGGACTCTGTACTTGTATCACCACCTTTTCCTGTCTCTCTAGAGAAATGAAACTGAAGTGAATTCCTCCCCCAGGTCTGGAGCTTGAGGCTTGTGTGACAGGATCTGGGACTTTGCGGGTATCTGAGAATGATGATTGTTTATGTACTGACTCCCTAGAAAGGGAGGTGGAGCAGGGAAGGGTACAGTCAGGCAGTGGGTTGGCCTCTGTGCTCCCAGGGGTGAGGAGAAAGGGAGTTGCCATTTAACCCTGAGTAACTGTGGGGTCAGTGGGCCTGCATCCTTATGCAATCCTGAAACAGCTGCTTGAATGAAGGTGGGAGGAGAAGGGCTCGTCTGGTGCCAACAAGAGAAACTTGACTCCATTTTTCTTGCCAGTGTCTCCTGTGTGGAGCTTGGGTAATGGCTGTCCTTCTCCTACTGTGTTTCTTTACCTCACGTTGGTCTGGGTCGGATACTATTTGGCAATAAAAATGGAGAATTGCCCCTTCTCTGCTAGTCATTAAACGTCTGGTTCCCCACCACTATCTTCTTTCTTTCTTTCTTTTTTATTTTAGCACTATCTTATTTCTAATTTACACCTTCCCTTCAGCAAACTAGTGTTGCTCTTTTGTTCCACCTCAGATCTGAGGATTAAATTCAAAGTGCAACCTGCTTTTACTCTTAAATGCTTATATGAATTTTGATGTCTTGGTTTAACATCGGTATGCGGTAAGATCTCTCCTCCTTTGCCTGTGTAGTTTCTGCCTTTGGTGATAAGCTGAGGAAGCCCATTTGAAGTGTATTTATTTTTATATAAGGAGGAATTCCTACTTTAGGGATCCACTGATTGCTGAAACTGTTTTTCTGTAGATTCTCAAACACCTGCTCACCACAGACTTCCTGTCATCTAACACGGTGCCTGGCACATAGTAGGCACTCAACAAACATATTTCCTGAGTGAAAGATGAATGAACTCCTGTGCTCCTGCACTCCTGAAGAAGAAAGAAAAGAAAAATGGACTTAAATGCGAAGTGAGGGTCAGACTTACTTCCAGTGGCTAACCTGCCATCCTGACTGCATTTATGGTGACATAAAATACCATCTTTTGCCACATCATCTATTTCCTGTGTTGTGCCTGAGACTTTTTCTGGGCCTGCCTTGCAACAGCATGCATCCCAGGTTCTTCGTTTCTTTACAGTGTGAATGTTTCAATCTTTTCTGTAATGAATGACTTAACATTAGACCAAGAGGGAATTTGCATTTCTCTATGGTGTCTGGTGAAAAAAGAAGCGATTGAGTAATGAAAACAGCTCTATTCTTCTTCATTAGAGGCTAAAAACAACCAACAAACCACCACAACAACAAAAACAGCAAAGTAAAATTTAGAGGACCTTCACGGTTTTAGGGATGGGGGAATAAGGCAGAGACTGTCCTTTGTTCTCAGTGGCCTGCGATGGATGAACCCCTGATCAGTGGTGCTTGTGCAAAAGGAAATATGGCTAACATTCGGAGTCCCCTGAAGATGGCTGGGGAGCTGTCACCTGGAATGGGAAAATTATGCCGAAGGGGGGTTCTGAAAAACCGAACCTACAAATTATTATCCTTGAACCTCCTGGAACTTCCTATCCACTGCTTCTCCTCTCTGTTCTGTCTCTCTTTGTTTCATATTATTTAATGTCTCTAGCCCTGGCCATGGGAGTCATTTTGGCCCAGGACTGGAAGGAGCAGGACCAGCTCCATTACTCCTCACTTGAGGGGAAGCGAGGCCCTTGCTTCTTGAATGAAGAAGGCTCCTGGTATCCCACATCGCCATTCTCAGTGCATGTTTATCAGGAAAGTTGGTCTAAACCGTTGTCAGATTGGACGGAAGAAAGGAGCAATGAACTTAAAGATAAGCCAACAGACAGTATTCATACTGAAACACAAGGAGGAAAAAAAATAGGGGCGGGTGGCGGGGGAGACGAAAATCAGAACCAAGCATCAAAGAGCTGTAGGATAACATCAAATAGTCTAACATATGTGTCACTGGAGTCCCAGAAGGAAAAGGGAATGAAAGAAATATTTGAAGAGACAGTGTCCATAGAATTTCCAAAATTAGCGAGATAATAAACCACAGATCTAAGGGCCTCAGAAAACTCTAAACAAAATAAATACAAAGAAAAATACACCTAGGCACATCACAGTCAAAATGTTGAAGTCAAAGTTAAAGAGAAAATTTTTTGAAAGCAGTTAGAGGAAAAAAAAGAATATACAGAAACCATGTCAGAAACCATGCAAGCCAGGGCGCCTGGGTAGCTCAGGCAGTTAAGCATCTGCCTTCAGCTCAGATCATGATCCTGGGGTGCTGGGATTGAGCCCTGCATTGGGCTCTCTGCTTAGCAAGGAGCCTGCTTCTCCCTCTGCCTTCTTGTGTTCTCTTTCTTGCTATCAAATAAATAAATTTTTTAAATATCTAAAAAAAAAAAAAAAAGGAAACCATGCAAGCCAAAAGATAATGGAAAGACATCTTTAAGATACTGAAAAAGAAAAACTGTCAACATAGGATTCTGTATCCAATAAAGATGTCTTTTAAAATTAAAGGCAAAATAAATACATTAAAAAAAAAAAAGAAGAAAGAAATTAAAGTTTAGCCAGCAGACCAGAAGGCTGAGGAAGTTCTTCAAGCAGAAGGAAGCATAAAGCCAAATGGAATACTTATATCTATACAAAGAAATTAATAGTACCAGAAACGAGCTGGGGAGAAGAGGGATGTGTTTCAGTTTGCATACCGTCTGTTGGCTTATCTTTAAGTTCATTGCTTCTTTCTTCCATCCAATCTTCTTCAGATCCCAACCTAAAGTTGTAAAGGAAGATGAGGATTGACATTGTGGAGTTGGCCTCCCATGGAGGTCGTGGTGACCTTGACAACAATAGTCTTAGTGAAGTGGTGGGGGCAAAAGCCCCATTAAAATGGGCTCAGAGGACAATGGATCTGATCTGACCCCAGGAACCAGTGTGGGGTCTAATGAGGGGAAGCTAGTGCACATGGTGTGGTGAGGGCCCAGACTTCCTGTTTTCCTGACTGAGCTTCACCCAAGTTCTTCTTGACTAGGCAAACCCCTCTGAGTCTCAGCCAGGCCATTGCAAGGCCATGCACTACACTTTGCAGTGATCTCACTCCCCATTCATCACAGGTGTCTCTAAACCAGGTTTACTGGCCCACATCTTCCTACCTTCAATGTAGGAACTTCTTTATGTCTTCTTGCCGTAAGGCTGCTGAAGGAAGCTCAGCAATAGCAACTAGGTTCTTTCCTTTACTCTGCCTAACAATATTTACCCCAGTGTGGCCACCCTTTGTTGTAAAGAGCATTCTTCAGGTGGTCTATCACAGTATGGACCAGAAAGGAAAGCCAGAGCTTCTCGGCTTGGGTTTTTACTTCCACCTATATTTAACCTTCCCTTTTTGGACATGTTTCTGAGTTCTTCTGTCCTCTTCCATCTCTTCCCACAGTTCACTGTGTCACAAGAGATAGATTTTCTACTTCCCCCTTCTACCTTCTCTTTTGACATTCTTCTCTAGGGCAGGTAGCTTTATGGCTCAGCTCTTATAGTAGAAGGGGGTATTCTTTCTGTACTATAGGGAAGAATACTCTAAGATCTGATTCAGTTAGACATAGTTTTGTGAGTACTTGGACGAGGAATTAGGGATCGCTGGGAACAGAATACATTGTTTTAGTTTTCAAAAAGTCTCTTTTAGAATTATTCTTGTAAAGTAGTGTTGAGTAAGGATTTAGACATTATCATCACTGCCTGAGAACCAGAGCAGTAAGTAAGGTGTCCAAGATCATGCTGGTACCATGTTCTTACTGTATTAAAATCTAAACCCTAATCCTTTTTATCCAGAAAGGTTTAGATGCATAAATGCATTTGCTTGTAGATGACTAAGTGAAAATTCATACATTCAATAGCACCATGAATGAATAGATTTCCTTTTCCAATTATGCCAAGAATAAAGACAAAATTATTTAGTGTCATAGTTTTCTATGTCCTGAGATTTCAGTCTGCCATAGCTACAGGTTCATTACCTGCCACCTTCTTTTTTAAAATTTTTTTATTTATTTTTTAAAATTTCTTTTCAATGTTCCAGAATTCACTGTTTATGCACCACACACAGTGCTCCATGCAATACATGCCCTCTCTAACACCCACCACCAGACTCACCCAACCTCCCACTCTCGGCCCCTCCAAAACCCTCACTTTGTTTCTCAGAGTCCACAGTCTCTCATGGTTCATTTCCCCCTCCAATTTCCCCCAACTCACTTCTCCTCTCCATCTCCCCATGTCCTCCATGTTATTCCTTATGCTCCACAAATAAGCAAGACCAAATGAAAATTGACTCTCTCTGCTTGACTTATTTCATTCAGCATAATCTCTTCCAGTCCCATCCATGTTGATACAAAAGTTGGGTATTCATCCTTTCTGTTGGAGGCACCATACTGCATAGTGTATATGGACCATATCTTCTTTATCTGTTTGTCTGTTGGAGGGCATCTTGGTTCTTTCCACAGTTAGGCGACTGTGGCCATTGCTGCTGTGAACATTGGGGTACAGATGGCTCTTCTTTTCACTATATCTGTATCTTTGGGGTATATACCCAGTAGTGCAATTGTAAATTCCCAGTCATAGGGAAGCTCTATTATTAATTTCTTGAGGAATCTCTGTTTTCCAAAGAGGCTGCACCAACTTGCATTCCCACCAACAGTGTAAAAGTGTTTCCCTTTCTCCACATCCTCTCCAACACACGTGGTTTACTGTCTTGTTAATTTTGACCATTCTAACTGGTGTAAGGTGGTATCTCAATGTGGTTTTGATTTGAGTCTCCCTGATGGCTAATGATGATGAACATTTTTTCATGTGTCTGATAGCCATTTGTATGTCTTCTTTGGAGAAGTGTCTGTTCATGTCTTCTGCCCATTTTTGATTATATGTTTTGTGCGTGTTGAGTTTGAGGAGTTCTTTATAGATCTTAGATGTCTGCCCTTTGTACTGTAATTTGTGAGTATCTTCTCCCATTCCATGGGTTGCCTCTTTGTTTTGTTGACTGTTTCCTTTGCTGTGCAGAAGCTTTTGATCTCGATGAAGTCCCAAAAGTTCATTTTCACTTTTGTTTCCTTTGCCTTTGGAAACATATCTTGAAAGAGGTTGCTGTGACCGATGTTGTAGAGGTTAATGCCCATGTTCTCCTCTAGGATTCTGATAGATTCCTGCCTCACATTGAAGTCTTTTATCCATTTCGAGTTCCTGGGAAATTCTACCAAACTTTCAAAGAAGAAATAATACCTATTCTCCTGAAGCTGTTTCAAAAAATTGAAGCAGAAGGAAAACTTCCAGACTCTCTATGAAGCTAGAATTACCCTGACCCCCAAACCAGGCAGAAACCCTACGAAAAAGGAGAATTTCAGACCAGTATCCCTGCCACCTTCTTTTTGATCCACCCATCTGTAGTAGACATTCAAAGGATTTTCTCTCGAAATGCTAGCAAAATGTTATGATACAGTCCAACTTCTTACCTATTGAATAAGATGGACACTCTGCCTTCTAGTAAGTATTCTAAACTATAGTAGGCCTGCAGAGTAAAAGTTAAGACTTTTCTCTGCCTGTCATGCTTGAAAATAATGTTTTAGGGCACCTGGGTGACTCATTCGGTTAGGTGTCTGCCTTTGGCTCAGGTCATGATCCTAGGGTACTGGGATCGAGCCCCACATCGGGCTCCCTGCTCCATGGGAAGCCTGCTTCTCCCTCTCCCACTCCCTTTGCTTGTGTTCCCTCTCTCACTGTGTGTGTCTCTCTGTCAAATAAATAAATAAAATCTTAAAAAAGAAAAGAACGTTTTATTCTTAAGTATGACAGGCAAACCTGGCTCCAACCTGCTATTTCCAGTTCCTTCCACTCACCTTCTATTACAGTAAGAACTAGTCCTTGTTTCTCAGTCCAGCCCACCCTGTTCACCCACAGACCCTTATAACTTTGGGGCTGGCCTCCTGGGGCTGTAGGGCTCACCATGCTCCTCTTTCTTCTATCAGATATGATGCCTCCCACTGTACAATTCGGTGCCAGCTGCAGTGTCACTTTTCCTGTCAAGCTATGCTCCACTACCACCCCCTGGCAGAGGGATTGCTCATTCCTCTTTGCTTTATGGTACTTTGTACAAGGTTAACATATTCTAACACTTCTATTTGTTAATAGAGTCATTGTGTCTAGCTTATGGAGACCAGAGGCTATCACTCCTTACTTATTTTCTATATGGTATTTTAGTTTAATAGAGAAATGTCTGTATTTAGCAAGAGCCTTGCATTAGATCCTTGCTCTTCCAAATATGGTCTAAGGAACCACAGCATCAGACTCTCCTGGCAGCTTGCTAGAAATGCAGGATCCTGGGTCACACCCAAGACCTACTGAATTAGAATCTGCTTTGTAACAAGATCTCTTGGGGACACTGTATGCACATTAAAATTTAGGAAGCAATGGACTGAGCTAGATTAATCCTAAGGATTCCTCCATCCTGATTTGCCCTGACTCTGTAGACTACCTAGATAATGGCCCTGAATGACTGTAAGTTTGAGTATTTGCATGGGTCACAGGGACTGGTCCCCAGGAGAACTTCACTGGGAGCTTTTACTGATGTTCCTAGGGCATAAAACCACAGAAGGACAGAAGAGGCAGGTAGAATGAGTTCAACCAGCCTCAAGGTATGGAGGGGACTTGCAGGTGGCTTTTTGGTAAAGAATGAGCAGTCTGGTACAGTAGACTTTGAACCAGATGGGGGAGCCGCTGGTCTGTAGTCACAAAAACCTATGAAAAATGAATTCCTCCATTTGTTATCCCCAGAATGCTGTTGTCCTCCAGCTTGTTATCCTACATGTGGACTTCTTCCCATTTCTGCCTGCTTCCCTCTGTTCCCCTAAAATTGCTCCTTGTGTGTGGGAAGCCTAAAGATGAGGGTCTGTGCCATCCAGGAAGGAATGCCCAGTCTTTCCTGGTTGCTGACTGTGACCCTGAAGACAACCTTCTTTGGATTTTGGGAGGGCTGCCCCATTGCAAGGAGGGATGTAATTCCCAGTGAGTCTATTTATATGGGAGACTCAGCTTACCAGACTTCAGTAAAGCAATGCCTATGGACATGACCTTCCTGCTGAAGCAGGGATGATAAATATAAGTAGTCATTATGTTTCTGGGAAATGTCGCTAGCTGCAGAAGATTTGCTAAGAAGTTAATTAAAATATACATCATGTGTATTCTATATATGCCAGTTGTGTTATGATTAGTGAGTGAGTTAGCGGCACTCAGGCGAGGCTGCTTGCTGTGTTGTTACAGCCAAGGTTCTTCAGCTGGGAGTAGGGAGTAGCACTGTATCAGGGGACTGAGGAAAATGGACTTTCAGAGACTTCACAGTGGCTTAGCCCAAGTCCTGTTATGACACATTGCCATCATGATGTAAATTTGCATGTAATGTTACTTGTCTAGTTGGCAACTGACCTAATAGCAATATATTTCCCGGACCATTATTTTTTGTTTTACTAGGGATTAGGTACCCTTCTTGCAGTTTGTCATTTTACTGTAAAAATTGAGAGCTACAATTTAACAAGTTAGGTTCTCCAGGATTTCTCAAGTGAGAAATTGACTGTTTTGCAATGGGGCGAGATGCATGTATTTGAGACAGTGCTCCCCCTGAGCTGGGAGCCCAACATGGGACTCAGTCACAGGAACCCGGGATCATGACCCGAGCCGAAGGCAGATGCTTAGCCATATGAGCCACCCAGGTACCCCAGGAAGGGTGTATTTCCTTTAAAGAGTTGTGTGGTTACTCAGTCTCATGAAACTGATCCACAGAGAAATTGAAGGGACTAGTTTATATGTTATGTTTTCTGTGTTTCATTTCCTATTTGACAGCAGATTTAATTTCCTAAAAGTTACTCGTGATATCATCTGGCAGAACTTGGCCTTTGACTCAAAATCATTAGCAATTAAAATGTGGTCTCTGTGCTTTTCTTCCTCAAGGTCATTGGCCACCGAAGTCCCATCAGTAAAGCCGAGAAACTGCCAGAACCTCAACTTGAGTTACCTGTGGGATTTGGCTGTGATCCTTTTCTCCCAGAATAGCAAAGGAGGAGAGTTAGGGTCACTGTTGAATCTGGGAAAATCCTGGCTGAAAACTTAGAGAGAGAGAGAGAGGGAGCAGCTCTCTCTCATCTGTCAAAGCCCTCCCTCCCTTTTTATTTATTTATTTATTTAAAGATTTTATTTATATATTTGACAGACAGAGTTCACAAGCAGGCAGAAAGGCAGGCAGAGAGAAGGAGAAGCAGACTCCCCACTGAGCAGAGAGCCTGATGTGGGGCTCGATCCCAGGACCCTGGGACCATGACCTGAACCGAAGGCAGAGGTTTAACCCTCTGAGCCACCCAGGTGCCCCCCTCCCTCCCTTTTTAAATAAGATTTTATTTATTTATTTGAGTGAGAGAGAGAACACAAGCTGGGGGAAGGGAGAGGGAGGGATAGAGGAAGGAAGAGCAGACTCCTCACTGAGCAGGGAGCCCGACATGGGCCTTGATCCCAGGACCCTGAGATTACCAGGTGAGCCAAAGGTAGATGCTTAACTGACTGAACCACCCATGTGCCCCATCAGAGCATGATCTAATGGGGCCTTGGCCCAAGGGACTTAGCAGTGTTCCAGCACTATGTTGAGTAGGTACAGGAGCTGCCCTCAAGAATCCACACAGGTCATTCTTAAATGAGTTTCTCATATATGGAACTCAAACATGCTGTTTCTCCAAACGTGGGAAGTTTTCTTGGTATTGGGAATGGTTGTTGAGAGCCCTTCCCTCTATAAGGAGAGACTAGCAATTGTGAGAGGATTATCAGGGTGGGGGCAGTCTCTGTGCCAAGTCACCTGGCTCATGTGAGGTTAAACCCATGACTGTGCTCTGACCGCTGAGCAGTTGGTGGAGGTGCCTGGCAACAGGTGTAGCAAAAAACATGTCTGCTTTTCCAACACAAATTTTATCAGCATCTCATTGAGCAGGATGTCTTATAGTATGACCTTTCCCCAAACTACTCTGCATCTTCATGTTTGATTCTCAAATGGTTTAGGTTATTTTTTTTCCATTTATAGGCTATTTAAATAAATCATAAAAAATGCCTCAACAGCTTATCTATGAAAGTCCAAATTCTCTTTGTTCAGTGAGTATTTATTGAGCACCTACTGTGTGCCAGCCACTGATTTATGGGTGCAGAGCCGAATGCCCTTAGGGAATTAATGCTAACAAGTTATGTATCCTGTGAGAGGCATAACCATCATTGAGCCTGTATGACACTTTAGTATTTATAAATGCTTCCACATCTATTGTCCTATTTGTTCAGTCAGGGAGGGTGTCAATTTTACTATCCTGATTTGATGGTGAGGAAAATAAAAACCCAAAGAAGTTAAATGATTTGCCCAAAGAAGTAAGTGGTGGAGCTGGGACAACACCAGGTCCTATCTTAGTAGCATGTCTTAATTTACCGAGTGTTTGCCTTTTTTTTTTTTTTTTTTTAGTATTTTAGTAATAGGTTTACACTGCTATGTCTTTAAAGTTGTAAATATTGTAGCATCAATGGATACCATGAAAAATAAATTGAAATTATATTAAATCCCTGAAAAATGTAAAATAAGTTTTTTTAAAAATAAAAATATGTGACCATTAACATAAAGTTATTGGAGAAAGCCAAGTAATATTTTAAATCCATTTAACAACTGAGAGTTACGGAATTATGTAGTGCAGAGAATAGAGCATGAGCTTTGGAATCCAACAGATGTGGGGTCACGTTCTTTCCTTTTTAGGTCTGTGACCTTGGTCAAATTGCTTATAACCTCTCTAATCCTCGATTTCTCTACCTATTAATGGGCTAATGATGCCTACCTGCTGGGTTGAAGTTAGAATTTAATCTTTCTTTTAATCTTAAATGAGGTTCACATTCTGGTTGTTATTGAATCATGGGGATGTTAAAGATAATGTGTATCTAGGGAGAGCTGACTTAAGATATAAGCTGTGTAGTCTTTTAGAAGTTCATTTTGGGTAGAATGAGGGGCAGTCACCTGCCAGGAGAGCGGACACCTAGTGAATGAGGACAGGGGGAGACTTGGCCTATGTATTAACAGACCCCATGGACAGAACACAGCTGGAGAGTCAAAGCTGAGCAACAAGTCAAAAGTTGCCTAGGCAAACATTCCACAGCCTTACATAGGTGACTCTGGGAAAGTCACCTCATAGGTGACTCCTGGGAAACAGCATCAGGGATTTTATTTATCAAGGGTTAGTGATTGCCCGAGCCATTCTGTGGCAACCATGTAGAGAGACAGGAAACACTGACAATGCTTGGCACTCCCATTTCTCTCCATTTGGACCCCATTGGCTTCTGTGCCTCTCAGTGGCCTGTACCATTTCAAGTGTACACTCTACCCTTCGAAACCTGCTAACTATCCATCTGGGCTCAGCTTTGGATCCTGCTGGCAAACTCTTTCTGTTTCATCCAGCCTCCTTTCCTTTGGTCCCAGCTGACCTTGAACTATTTCTTCTACTTCCCGGCCTTAGACACTCTGTAGGCCAGAATTCCCACCTTATTCTTTGTGTTTCTGGATTCCTACCTATGTGACTTCAGGGATGTTCTTGTCCAGGCCTCTGCTTCAGGGGAAGTTCTGACTCTCCCTCCACCTGTTCATTCATTGATCCAACAAGTATTTGCTGAGCTCCTGTTCTATGCCAGAAACTATGCTAGGTGTTGGGGACAGATTATGAACAAAACCAGCAACAGGGTGCACTGTGATAGGGTTTACTTTCTAGCTGGTGAGACAGTAATAATAAATACAGTAAGTAATATGGTGTGCTAGGACCTAATACATGTTGTGGAAAGAATAGAGCCTGATAAGGGGGTTCTGGAGTCTGGGGAAAGGATTGCAATGCTCAGATAAAGTTTGCTGTGGGGGCGCCTGCGTGGCTCAGTGGGTTAAGCCGCTGCCTTCGGCTTGGGTCATGATCTCAGGGTCCTGGGATCTAGACCCGCATCGGGCTCTCTGCTCAGCAGGGAGCCTGTTTCCCTCTCTCTCTCTGCTTGCCTCTCCATCTACTTGTGATTTCTCTCTGTCAAATAAATACATAAAAAAATCTTAAAAAAAAAAAAAAAGTTTGCTGTGAACCCTGAAGTGACAAATAACTAAACCATTGCTCCTAAGGGAGATATAGGGTTGGGTTCCTGTGAGCCTTTAATCACCACATTTGACAACCAGTCAATACATAACCTTGTTTTAATGTGCGTTTTTGTTTAAAGACACTTGATATATATTGTTGATTCATTAACATTGAACTATTGGCCAACAGTGCTGTAGCTTATGCCTGAGTGAATCATCTGTAGCACACATCTGTTCTCAGTAAGGTACATCGCAGCCTTGTGGGGCTTGGAGCACCAGACAGCATTTTAGCACTGGATTTGAGGGCTTTTCCTTACAGTGGGGTCACCAATAAGAAACAAAGAAGTGCAAAACGAAAGCACTAGACAGACTGCAAAAAGGACCCTCATTTGTGATGTGGACTCAAGCAAGATGTCCAAGTATCACGTTGTCCTCCCTCAGCTGGGCCTGTGGTTTTGGGTGACTTAATCTACTTGCCATCTTGAGCTTGGCTGTGAATGACTGCAGAAGTGCCTCAAATATTTACTTTGGAGTTAAAAAATCTTAGTGAGTAGGCAAATTTACAGATATGCAATTGGCAAGTTATGAGACCAACTGTAAATGGAGTGATGAGGGTAGGCCTCAGGGAGAAGGTGACATTTGAAGAAGACTTGGAGGAGAGGAAGTGAGTCATGTGGGTGCCTGGGGAAGTGTTCCAGGGAGAGGGTGCAGCCAGTGCAAAGGCCCTGGGCTGGAAGTGTGCCTGAAGTGTGCAAGGAGTAGCAGAGAGGCCAGTGTGACTACAGTGGTGTGTGGAGTGACCAGAGGAGAGTGGCGGGGGAGGGGAGTGAGAGGAACAGCAGGTCGGGTGAGAGCTTTGAGGGCCATTGGTTTTCTTTCTTTCCTTTTTTTAAATTGGAGAGGATTTATTAGGATTCTTCAGAGAAATGGAACCAATAGGAGATGCATACACAGGTACATGTGTATATTTGTGTATGTATGTGTATATATTTGGTGCGGGGGAGAGAGATTGATCAATTGCAAGACAGTGACTTTTATACAGAAGTTGGGTTATTTAGTCATAAGAAATGCTGCAGTCTGCCGTCTGCAAGACCAGAAAAGCCAATGGGTAAATTCAGTCTGAGTCAGAAGGCATGAGAACCAGGAAGCTGATGCTCTAAGTCCTAGTCCAAAGGCCCAAGAATCAAGAGGCCAATGATGTAAGTCCTAGTCTAAGCTCGAAGGCCTCGGACTCAGGAGCACTGGTGTTTGAGGACAAGAGAAAATGTACCAGCTCAAGCAGAGAGCAGATGGGCCCTTTCTCTGCCTTTTTGTTCTCATCAGACCCTAAGTGGACTATATAATGCCCAGCCACATTGGGGAGGGCAATCATCTTTACTCATGTTAGTAATTCAAATGCTAATCTCTTCTAGAAACACCTTTACAGACACATCCAGAAATAATGTTTTACCGCTATCTGGGCATCTCTTAGCCAGTCAAGTTGACACATAAAATTAACCACCATGTTCAATAATCACAAATCAATCAATATGATACATTAATAAAAGAAAGGATAAGAACCATATGACGATTTCTATAGACAAAAAGCATTTCACAAAGTACAACATCCATTTATGATAAAGAACCCTCAACAAAGTATGTTTAAAGGGGTCATACTTCAACATAGTAAAGACCATACATGAAAAACTCTCAGCTAGTATCTTTCTAAATGAGGAAGAACTGAGAGCTTTTCCCCTGTGGTTATGAACAAGACGAGGATGCCCACTTTCATCTCTTTTACTCAGTATAGTACTGAAGTCCTAGGCACAACAATCAGACAACAAAAAGAAAGAAAAGGCATCTAAATTGGCAAGGAGGAAGCCAAACTTTCACTATTTGCAGATGACATGATACTCTATGTAGAAACCCTGAAAGACTCCAAAAACAAAAACCGCTAGAACTGATACACAAATGCAGTGAAGTCCCAGGATACAAAATCAATGTACAGAAATCTGTTGCATTTCTATAGACCAATAATGAATCAGCAGAAAGAGAATTAAGAAAACAATCCCATTTACAATTGCACCAAAAACAGTAAGATAGCTAGGAATAAACCTGACCAAAGAGGTGAAAGACCTGTACTCTGAAAACTATAAAACACTGATGAAAGAAACTGGAGTCAGCACAAAGAAGTGGAAAGACATTCCATGCTTGTGAATTGGAAGAAAAAATACTGTTAATATGTCTATACTCTCCAAAGCAACATACGCACTTAATGCAACCCCTATCAACATGCCAACAGCATTTTTCACAGAGCTAGAACCAACAATCCTAAAATTTGTATGGAATCAAAAAAGACCCCAAATAACTAACGCAATCCTGAAAAAGAAAAGCAAAGCTGGAGGCATCACAATTCCAGACTTCAATTTATAAAATTGTAGTAATCAAAACAGTATGGTACTGGCACAAAAATAGACACATAGATCAGTGGAATAGAATAGAAAACCCAGAAATAAACCCACAATTATCTGGTCAATTAATCTTTGAAAAAGGAGGCAGAGTATGCAATAGGAAAAAAAGAATGTCTCTTAAATGGCCTTGGGAAAACTGGACTACTTTCTTACACCACACACAAAAATAAATCCAGAATGGATTAAACACCTAAATGTGAGACAGGAAAGCATAAGCATCTTAGAAGAGAATATAGCAGTAACTTCTTTGACATCAACCATAGCAACTTCTTTCTAGATGTGGCTTCTGAGGCAAGGGAAGCAAAAGCAAAAGCGAACGATTGGAACTACATCAAAATAGGAAGGCTCTGCACAGTGAAGGAAACAATCAACAAAACTAAAAGGCCACCTACAGAATAAAGAAGGTATTTGCTCATGACATACCTGATAAAGGGTTAGTATCCAAAATACATAAAGAACTTTTAAAACTCAACACCCAGAAAATGATCCAATTTAAAAATAGGCAGAGGCATGAACAGACATGTCTCCAAAGACCTCCAGATGGCCAAGAGACACATGAGAAGATGCTCATCATTACTTACCATCAGAGAAATGCAAGTCGAAACTGTGATGAAATATCACCTCCCACCAGTTAGAATGGCTAATAGGAAACCAGAAGTGTTGGTGAGATGTGGAGAAAGGGGAATCTTCTTGCACTGTTCGTAGGAATGCAAACTGGTACAGTCACTTTGGAAAACAGTATGGAAGTTCCTCAAAAAGTTAAAAATAGAACTACCCTACAATCCAGCAACTGCACTACTGGGTATTTACCCAAAGAATATGAAAATACTAATTCAAAAGACCCTGATGTTTACAGCAGCATTATCTGCAATAGCCAAATTATGGAAACAGCTCAAGTGTCCATTGACTGATGAATGGATAAAGATGTGTGTGTATAGCCATATATACACACATATACATACATATATATATATACACAATGGAATATTAGTCATAAAAATGAAATTTTGCCATTTGTGATGACATGGATGGAGCTAGCATATTATGCTAAGTGAAATAATTCAGAGAAAGACATATACCAGTTGATTTCATTCATGTGGAGTTTAAGGAACAAAACAAAGGAGCAAAGGGCGGAAAAGAGTGAGAGAAGCAAACCAAGAAATAGACCCTTAACTATAGAGAACCAGTTGATGGTTACCAGAAGGGAGGTGGGTGAAACAGGTGATGGGGATTAAGGAGGGCCCTTGGCTGTGATGAGCACTGGGTGATGTATGGAAATGTTGAATCACAATATTGTACATCTGAAACTAATATAACACTGTATGTTAACTAACTGGAATTTAAATAGGAGCTTGAAAAAAATTAACCGCCATAGATGGGGAGACATAGAAGGGATTTG
Organism: Mustela nigripes; assembly: GCF_022355385.1. NCBI lineage: Eukaryota > Metazoa > Chordata > Mammalia > Carnivora > Mustelidae > Mustela > Mustela nigripes. The sequence goes on along the minus strand of NC_081566.1, from coordinate 31,776,644 downwards.
AGTTGACAGTGACACTATACTCTGTTATGAGATTAGTCTTAGGGGTCAAGGGCAGAAGCAAGAAGCCAGTGAGGGGGTGTCGCAATAACCCAGAGTTAAGCCTCGATGCAGTCATTTGCTGACATCTTCAAAAAACTTTCCAGCACCTCCCTGGCCCCTGCAACACTCCCACTTCACAAATGGAGCCTAGCTCCTGGGATTTGGCCACTTTGTTTGCTGCTTCTGAGAGCCAGCTAAACCTGGAGATAGCGGGATCCAGTGGCGCCGGTGCCTATCTGAAGATGTGCTCTAGCCTGAAATCAAACTAATTGGAGCACTGGTCTCTAGAATGCGGTTGGTCATTCTGCATTATTATTCTTGCACATTCAGATTATCTTAAATATAGGGTGCCAGTAATTAGAAAAATGCTTCGTTGTTTTTCTGAATCAAGGTATGCATGTTGGCTTACTAAGTTTTAGCTTGACTATTACAGCCACGCTCAGAGCCCTTGAGAACCACGCATCTCATTCACCTTGACTGGGAAGGGGAAAGTGGCCAGATCGCCTGCATGAAGATATTTGTGTCTGAGGCAGAGCATAGAAATAATTCATGGCACGTTGCCGCACTGCTTTAATGAACCCAGAAAGCACTTTGGGTAATGCATCATTGAGGGCACGCACGGCAGAGCTTCCTTGTATACAATTGAAGCGTGAACTTATTTGCATTTCAGTTTGCTCCCTCTTTTAGATTTAATTAGATTTCAGACTTCAATCGATTTATTAAATGAATTTCTCACTGCTTAAAAGGTGTAATATGCGCATGACAGTAGCTTTTCCCCAACACTCTCTTCTCATTTCCTCATGCCCCCAAGATCTCAGCTTCTGGCTTGGATGCAAAGCCAGAGGTTATTTTCCAGAGCTGCTGTGCTATATCAATGTAGCTGCTTTTGTGCTTGGAGACACTGGGGGCGGGGGAGGGTTATGGTTTTTGTCCATTTTGTCTGACATGAATGTACCTCTTATAGATTTGCCACTAGTAAATCCAACTAATGCACAGTAAAGCACTATCTTCTGTTTGGGTGGCCCTTTATTACTATGAATCTTTCTACTGTTATTTTGGCGCAACATCTACAAACCTTTATTTTTATTACAATGAGGGGAGCATTGGGACTCTTCAAATGGTGGGAAATTAAATGTAGTGAATCAAACTGTATTAGTGATTCGTAAGATAAGCTGGAGAGCATGACCATAAAATGCAGTAATTTAGTGATGTCCCACATTTGTTTAAAAGAGAAGAAAGAATGTTGCTCCGAGCCACTGGAGGATCTTAATCCTATATTATTGTTACCTACATGCATGAATTTAAGTCACTTGTTGGATCACTGGGCTGTGATGGCCTCATCTGGGCTCCTGATATCTTAAGGCAGGCGAGAAGTCTGCTTGATTTCTAAAGACTCCTTCCAACTTTAGGCTGTGTGTGTGTCTGTGTGTTTGTGGGGCAACGGGAAGCAGTATGAACAGGAAATCCATTTGAGATTATTTTTAGCAGTGTGATCTAGATACATGATGTCTAGATACATAATGTCCATAACACAAAATGGAAGACGTGATATTACTGGTTGTATTTTTACTTTCTGAATTAGCTAGGACTTCAGATTAAAGTCAGCTATGGCCAGCTTCATGAAGCAAGTTATTTTTACTGTATGTACTGTGTATCTCCAAATGTACTGTATTTTGAAAGTCCAGTTAGAAAGGTATAGCAGTTAGAAAGATATAGCAACCAAAGTAGGATAACGTAAGTATAAATCCATTTCTTTTTTTTTTTTTAAGATTTTATTTATTTATTTGATAGAGATCACAAGCAGGCAGAGAGGCAGGCAGAGAGAGAGAGGAGGAAGGAGGCTCCCTGCTGAGCAGAGAGACCGATGCGGGGCTCGATCCCAGGACCCTGGGATCATGACCTGAGCTGAAGGCAGAGGCTTTAACCCACTGAGCTACCCAGGCACCCCTAAATCCATTTCTATAATGTAATATAAGCCTATTTTTTAAAGAAATATTTTATTTATTTTAGAGAGGAAGAGTGGGGAGAAAGTGGCAGAAGGGGAGGGCGAGGGACAAGCAGACTCCTCACTGAGCATGGAGCCCCACGTGGGGCTCTGTCCCTGAACCCTGAGATCACCTGAGCCAAAATCAAGAGTGAGATGCCCAACCAACTGTACTACCCAGGTGCCCCAATGTAAATATATTTCTATGGTAAAAACACAAATCCATTTTCTACAGAGCAAAGGCTGTGTTCAGAATGCTGTGAATTCACAATTTAGAAAAAAAGTATTAAGCAAAGCCCAGTGGCAAAATGGGATTGTGGCTGAATGGCAGGCTCATCTTTGAGGAGAGGGCTAATTATTCTTTATTTTTGTAAGACTCAGCATGAACTAGGTTGTGTAAGAGGTCTGTGAATTAAAAAACAAAACAACTTCTGATTTTCTACCTGATCATTATTCATTTAAGGAACTATAAACCCTATTATTAACCCCAGGCCTGATTTCTCTCAAAGGGAACAATGGAAAAGTGCTGGACTGCTCTGGAGTCTTTTTCTGCTGGAATATTCCCACAGTCTTTCTGTGTCTTCCATGACAGTGAAGAGTACTGCTCTTCCTTAGTTAATAGGACATTCCACATTTTTACTTTGATGTTTTCTTGTGATTAGATTTAGAGTATGCTTTTCAAGTAGGAATACTACAGGAGAAACATTATGATATCACCTCTGGAAGCACGCTATGCCCCAAAATTCTCATTAAGTGATGCTAATTTTCATCATCCTGAAAGGGTATTGTCTGATTCATCTACTGTGCCATTACCTTTTTTCCCCCTTTGCAACTAATAAATGTTCTGTGGGAGGCACTTTAAGACCCTGCAAATACCGTGCTCATTGTCCGTTGTTTCCCCCTCAATTTAGCATTATGGATAGTCCTTGTCCCATCCAGTCTTTACCGTGATGGTTGTAAATGATGATTTTCCCACTTTGGCACTGACCAGGTGGCCTTCTGTTGTAAATAAGAGACTTTCCCCCGTTGAAAAAAAAATTGTTTATTATCTAAATGGTTGTACCACTTCCTAATTTTTAGAGGTTCATAATTCATAACTGTACTTAACTTTTTAGTGCTAGGATTGCTCCAGTCTCTGCCAGGGGAAGACCTGTCCACTTGATTTGGACATGCTCAAATGGTATTTGGGAGGGATACCTTATATGCGCAGACTCTGCCCTGCCAATCACCCTTCTCTCCTTTGTGGCCCCTAACGTGTCTGTAAATAAGTCCAGGATCATGGTTGTATATGTGAAAAGTACCAGTAAGCTGACATTTTTGGAGTCCCTTTGCTCCTCACTGAGCCCAAACTTGAACCTCAGAATCTTGCCTCACACCAAGTGGCTACCAGAAGCATAGCAGAAGAGGGTACATGAGGATGTGGATGAGGAAGGAGAAAGAACAAAGAGGCCAGACCTCCTTCCATGCAAGAGTGGGCTCAGGACCTAATGGGACTAAGAATGGAGAATGCTTCTGTGCTAGGACATGGGACACAGAGTCTCAGAGTCCAACCACTCCAAGTCCTTTTCTCTGTGAGCTCAGCATCAGGCTCCAGATACTTGTTCACCAGTTTGCTTTGGGTCAGAGCTGTTATCCTTATCTCTGAACTTGTCTTTATAGATGCTTAGGAACAAGGCCCCTCTCGTCGCCCCCTTGGGTGCCCAGCAGACCTGACGTGTGACCTCCTCCACCAACAGTGCTCTGGGTTCCAGGGCCACTCAGGCCGTGCCATCTCAGATTGCATGCTCTGTGCTCTAGAAGGCATCTGATGAGCTGTACCGGTGTGCTTCAGTTTCTCTTAATCCTAAATGAGGGAATAGAATTGGGATCTTTAAGGTCCTCTTCAGCTTTAAAATTTTCTAGTTCCGAAAACTGACATAGGGATTTTATGTGCTTGAATTAATATTCTCATATATTTGTCATGACCCATCAACCCTACATATTCTGCTCTTGTGTCAAGCAGAATAGGCACTTTGCATGGGTTATCTTCTTTCATAATTTCTTATCCCCTCAAATTATCCCTAGTGATAGAAGTCTAATCAGGATGTTAATTAATGCTTTTGCTAGCTATAACATAGAGATGTGTAGGCACAAAGTATTTTCACAATAAAGGAAATGAATTTCTGTAATAGCCTATAAAAGACCAAATTCCTGAGTTCTTCCTAAGATTATATTAAGTTAATGCTTACCCATAAGGAAGCCACTCCAATCAGTTTCTCAGTTCTTCTTCACTCATTTTGAAGGATTGTTCTGGAGATGTTAAAAGTGCTATTCACATTAATAATTAGAGCTTTTATCAAGAGACTGGCTGCTTTGGTAAGTACTCTCACTATCTGCAGCCCTGGGTGTGTGTCCATTTGAATGGACAGTCGGGGTCTGCACCCAGACTTTCCTTATGGGGCAAGAACAGTGTTTTCTATACAATCACGCGACTACTGAGATTATTAACTCCAGGGGATTTTCCCCCCGTATTTATAATTCATTTATAACAGTACTTTTCTATGGTTTGTATGCTTAGAAAGTTAAGAGCTTCTACAAACTCAAGAGTCAAGATCATTCAGCTTGGGAATCGCTGTCTCGGGTCAAGCCTCTTGGTTGTCTTCCTGCAGGCTTTGGCCACAGGCAGTCAGTGTTCCCGCCCCCATGTCATTAAACCCTGCACAGGCTGCTGGCCTAAAGGAGAGCTTGATTTGCTGATTATACCATAGTTTGAAAGCTTCTTCAGCTTTCTTTAGCAAGAAGGGAGAAGTCTGCCTCTAGACAATGTGAAAAAGAGGAATAATGAAGTCCCCAGTCTCTCTTAACCCAAAGCCATATTGTTATTTGTGTTGTTTTCACAGACTGTTCTTCATACCTGTGATGTAATTTTCCAAGTTCCACTCCCCAGAAGTCCATATCTTGGTGCGGAGGAGTACGGGGTGGGAGAGGATGGAAGGGAACGGAGCTGCCGAGCCGTGCCGCTTGGTGGCTGGGGAGTAGCTGGAAGGTTAGCTCTGATGGCAAAGCAGAAGGTGTGTGGGGAGAGGGAAGGACCCAGGGCAAAGGGAGAGAACAAAGGGAGTCATGTAGCTTTGAGGATGTGGTAAGGGATGCTATGCCCAGAATTAGTTAATAGATAAAAGTAATGAAAAGCAACCAGGAGGGCTTTTCAGCAATGGAAGAAGACAAACTGTTTCCTGCAGAGCCACATGTCATCTATTTGAGTTTCTTCCAGAACTTCAAAGGGAATGTTTGTTAGGGGTATCCAGTTAAAGGACAAGGATCAGGAGTGTTCGAAGGGAGGTTCCTGGTGGTCGCCACAGAGCCCTGTCCTCTTCTACATCATTTTGACAGTTAGGAAGCTTGTGTGTTTCACTGTGCTGAGACCTGAGCCATAGATAGTGAATGGAGAGTGAGTGGCCAGGAAGAGAGGTCCAGGGCTGCTGCAGAAGCTGACAGATCTACACTGTAAGTTCATAGTACAGAAGGGACATATGCGTGAGGGTCATCTGGCTCTTCCTTCCTTTCTTCTGGGTGAATGTCCTTCTATCACATGCGGGCATCCCAAATTCTTCTTTCAGGTCTTGACTCAGTTGTCACCTCCAAAATGAGGCTTACCCTAACTATTGTGTTAAAAGTTGTACCCCACATGCCACTCACCCTGCTCTACTTTTTCTTTTTCTTCTATTACTTCCCCTCCCCTGACACACTGTATGGTCCTGCTTACCGATAATGTGAATTTTTAATTGTATCTTTCACTCCCTGTTGGAATGCAAGATCCATGTTTGTCTGTTTTATTCATTGGTTTATTGTGAGAGCCAAAACAATGCCTAGCACATGGTAGATGTTCAGTTATTATTTGCTCAATGAATGAATGAAATAAATAAAGTAAAAAACAATTACAGATAGCAAATAAGACAAAATAGGGTCTTGGAGGAATTCCATTATCAAGTTTGGTATAAGAGAAAAAAGAAATTTCCATACTAAAATTGGACAATAGAAGCCAGGCTCTCCTGAATGGTTTATGACAAATTTTGTCAACTGAAAAATCCTACATAGTGGGTTTTCCACCAGTGTTTGTTCTTTTAAGATTCCATCTCTTTGATTTAAAAAAGTCACCAGTTTGATATTTTCTTTTGGTACAACTGGATTTAAGTGCTGTGTAGGTTATTTAAAAGGTGATGGTTTGAAAAAGGTTGTGTTATTGCTGGTGATTGGTGTTCTGCTGGCTTTGAAGGGCTGAGTGGGAAGTAGGGGATTAGCGAAGCAGAGGGCAGGGAGTGAAAGAGGAGAGGGAAGTAAATCAGGGGCCAGGGCTAACTGAACTGGGATTCTTTAGGAGGAGTGACTGAAAAGTCACTCTAAGAGGCTGTTGGTTTAACTTCATAATTGCTGTACATAATTAAACACATAAATGTTGAGGAAACACCGATTAAAGGCATCCTGAGAGAAGCAGACCTAATTGGAGAATCTTATTTTGTGCTCCATGACTCACAGTATTTCCAACTGTCCCCACGTCATTATTTTGTCTTTTAGCCTCCCCCAAGTGTTTTCTCCGTTTCTATTGACCAGGGCCTCTTTCTGCAATGTTCTTCTCTACTCCATAGCAACTGACATTCAGTGTAGTCTTGGTAACTGTCAACTCCTGTGTTTCCATTTTGTATGTGGAGCTTGTAAAGCTGAAATTATAGGTCAGGCCGCATGCACGCTGATAATCTGTAAATCCAGGAAAATTTCCCATGACCATATGAACCATAACACACACCTCTTGGATGCTTGCCCTTCGTTAAATAGGGGCTCAACAGGAAGTTATGGATGCTCCTCCCATGTCACTTCTAAGTCTTTGTTCCCAGAGTTCTATAGTGGAGAAGACCATTAACATTACTCACTGTTACTTTGGTAGGGGGCATAGTCCTTAAGGATTTTTCCATGTCCTAACACAGGGCCTCTACAAACTTCTGAGATGTAAAAGGAAGCAAAGAACATTATGAGTCCATTTTAGTAAGAACAGTAACCTACAAAAAGTCCACTATGTAACTGAAACACATCATTTTGAGATCTGGTAACGAGTACTGTGGCCCCTGAATCAGCCCAGATTTGGTATTTGAGCTTTGCTCCCTGATGTCTGATGAAGGGTCTGGACTCCAGGCATGTAAGCTACACTAGGCCTTCAAGTTATATTGAATGGAGTGGTGGACAAAATAATGGTTTAGGAGAGAGGAGAAAGAAAAACGTGTTAAACCAAGGTCAGATTTTGGCCTTTCACATATTTGAAAGGAAGAAAAGGCACCTCTGAGCATCTCTGAGAAATTACTGTCACCATTAGGCACTGTGCCAGATATAATAACCACAAGTTGAAATGAATAGAAGCATGTCTCTACTGATATCCATGGGTATCTTCAGTTGCAGTTGAAACACTCTTTCATAGACTTCTCAGGAGAACTCTCTAGGGGAGTGCCCCCAGATGAGGACAAAGAAACTCAAATACCAAACCTAAAAATTTTCACATTCACCCAAGAGGTGGTATTTCAGGCAAATCAAACACTTTAGAAAATTTCCCAGGTTTAACATCTCTGCATGACCTTAGGCAAAATCCTTAATGAGACTCTTACTTAGAACTAATGTTCTTACAAAGGGAATGAAACAGGGACCCTCTGATCTGATGGTGACATTACACCAGAAGTTTAAAGGAGGTCTATGGTATTTTAAATGTCATGTCTTAATTTTTGTCAAGGGTAAATTCAGAGAAAGATTATGGAGAACTCGTCTAAGAAAAACATTCCATCGTAGAGAATTTTACTTTCAACCTAGAAAAATACTTAAAATATGAAATTACAAAAAAAATTTTTTTTCACACCAGAAGACAGAAATAGTGCATTGAAAAGAGCACCGGGCAAAAAAAAAAAAAAAAAAGAAAAAAGAAAAGAAAAGAAAAGAAAAAATGTTCCATATAGAAAACATTGAAGCAGACATTATATGTTTAAGCTTCTTCATTATGCAGCCATCTCATAAAACCTGCCCCAAATCACCATTTTTATGAGGTTAAATATAGTCCTTGATAGAAAGTGGGAAGAAATGGAAAGGCGCAGAGATTTCTTTATGTGCTAAGCCCTCTGTGAGCTTAATTCGTTTGGCTCAAGCCTGGTTCCGGCTGATCAGAGCAGGACCACCCCCATCTCCCAGAATGGGGCTCCCCACTGTATTCTTGCCCCTTCTTCTTCTTTTCTTTTAGGCAAGAGTGGGATCTTTCTGGAAGGCAAATCTCTATCCAGTCCTTCCTTTGCTTAAAAATGTGTAATGGCCTATCCCCAGTGCCCTTAGGATAAACTCTGAAGTCCTGTGATGGACTGGCCTGTTCACAGAGGCAGTGCGAAGTCAGGGCTTACCACTGTGAGCTTGGAGCCATACTTCCAGTTTAGGGTGTCACCTCAGCCACTTAGCAACTGAGAGCCCTCAGCAAATTATTTACATTGTTGGGCTTCAGCTGTCTGAACTATGAAATGGAGAGGGTGATGATGATAGTACAATCCTGACAGGGTTGTTGTGAGGATCAAATATGTTCTAGTACGAAACATTCATTTTATTATTTATTTTCTGCTTTCTGTTTGCCTCTGCCCCTCTACCCTGCCCTATGTCATACCAAAGTATTTGCAGATACTGTTCCTGCCTTCATTCTCTTAATGGGACATATCTCCTTTTGTCTCTTACTTATAAATGGTTTCCTCTGCTTGGAATGTTCTCTCTCTCTCTCTATCCGTATCCACTCACCTACTACATCCTCTGGTTAACTCTTCCTCAACCTTCAAAGCTCAGACCAGAGCTCCTTTTCTCTGAGCAGCCTACCCAGATGTCACTCTGTATGGTACATGCTCCCAGAGCTGCCATTCTTCCTTCTATCCTGACATTTATCACACAGTATAGTAGGTCTTTCCCTGCTCCTGTGAAAAAGGGGTTATATCTTGGTCATTTCTACATACTTGCTGTCTACATACTGTGTGCTCCTGGATGGACGGGAGGATGACGGTCACTGAGACGGTGTGATCTAGTGACAGGAAACCTCCCATGCCCATTTGGTCATAATCACAATTGTGTTAAATCTGCATGAACATATAATCACTCCATCATGTTTTCTGATCCATCACTTGTCTATATTAATTTTTTCTGGTTCCCTGTGCCATCCCCTCCTCATCCTGATTGGTATCCTCTAAGCTTGCTCCTCTCTGCCAGTCTCTCAAGTAGGCACTTGAAATTGAGAATAACCCTCTGGGTATGGTCTAGTGAGCACAAAGACACACTATTCATTCTTTTGTTCCTCTGCTAAAGCAGACAGATGCTACATTTGGTTTGTTTGTTTATTTTGTCTCACAGTTCTGTTGATTCATGAGCTCACTGTCTAGGATGACGGCAGTCTTTTTGGCCCGAGCGAGCGGTTGGAAGCATGGGGTTGCCATCAATGACAGGGGAGGCTATGGAGAAGCAGATGCAGGGGATCATCAGAAGTTTACTTTCAGATGTGCTAAGTTTGAAATTTCTCTTAGGCATCCAAGTAGAGATATTTTAAAAGGCAAGGAGATATATGGATCTTTATATATGGAGTACAGGAGAGAGGTCTGAATTGGAAATGCCAATTTGGGAATTTTAAGCCTATAGAGAGCATTTAAAACTCGGAGATGAGGTAGTGAGACAGCCATGGGAATGAGTGTGTAGAGAAGAGGATCAAGGAAGAAGGAGACCTGACTCTTTGACAGCGACAGTTTGGAATCAGCAAAGACATCTGAGAAGGAGCAGCCCATGAGGTCTGAGGGAAATCAGGAGGGAGTGATGTCCTGGATGACTGAATGCAAGTCCAGGAGGATATTTACAGAATGGATTACAAACTTAAAGTGTCCTCTGTTATACATATTTGTATTAATATAAGTGTGTAGTAAATATTGAATGTACATATATCTTTACACAGGTATATAATGAGAGATTCATATAATGAATTGCATCTGGGGAAATACCAGGAGCTTGAAGGCCTGAGTGCCGGGCCCAGTTCTGTTGTTCTTACCTCTTAGACTTCAGGCAAATTAAATAGCCTTTTTTGAGCATCATATTTTACTCCTCTGGAAAGTGGGGATTTTAATTCTTGTCTCACTCTGAGTTATTGTGAGAAATCAGTTGAAATAATAGCTATAGATATGGTTTGTTAGTACATATTCTATCTATATCTATATAAATGCATATTCACAAATCTATATATGTCTGCATATATGTGATATGTATACACCGGACTCAAGATAATTGGTGTATTGTCAGTGTCTCTTGAATCACTTAGGTTATGACCAGTTGGTAGGTCATACTCAATTTCGTGGGTTGCAAACAGCTTTCTGAAAAATGGAGCAGAATAGAAATATCACTATGAATTGCTCAGAGTAAAAGTAAGACAGACTTCTAGAATCTTTTTCTTTCACTTATATACCTGTAGTAGTTATTTGTTTCTGTGTAACTTAGCAGTTGAAAACAATAAGCCTCTATCATTTCTGGGGGTCAGGGGCTGCCTCACTGGTTGGTTTGCCTCAGGATGAAGGCAGGGTCAGGATTGCAGTCACTGGGACCTGCTTGCAGGTCACTCCTGTGGCGGTTGTTAGGGGGCTCAGCTCCTGGCCACAGGGATCTTTTCTTAGGGCTATTTATGATGTCACAGCTGTCCTTCACCAGAGTACATGATTGGAGAAAGAGAACCAGAGAGCATCCCCAAGACCGAAGCCATAGTCTCTTTTATGACCTAGTCTCAGCAGTGACTCGTTGTCACTTCTAACATGATTTCACGTGGACGGATCCTGGTACGGGGGGACCACACATAGGTATGAATGTCAGAGGTGGGGACCACTGAGAGCCATCCTGGAGCTTGGCTACCACAACCTCTCTATCTCTGTGAGTGCTGGGTTGAGCTATGAAATACGTTTGTTAATGTAGGTCATGTATAAAAAGATGTTAAAGAAATACTGCTCTCTGAGGCGGAGGTGTCTGTGAGCTGGCAGAAGCCTGTTGCAGAAGCTCTGCTGTTGATCCTCTTCTGCTCCCATGGCTGAGTTCTGCTGACTTTTAGATCATGAGTGTTCACACCAGTGAGTTTTACAGTTTTTTACAACTGAAGTCTAAATGGGCTGTATGGGACTGCTTGTCCCTAAATAAAATGATCCTGCACCAAGGTCCTTTCATAGCTCCCCTGTATGATTACTGTAGTTTTGTATCTTTTACTTGTCTGACAAGTACAGTTCCTGTGTGTGAGCTCCCACTTCAAACCTGTGGCCAGGTTTCTGTAGATCTGGTTTTGTGATAGTAATATGTTCTGCCTTTTTTTTTTTTACTTGCTTATTGGCACGTGAATGTGGTCTAGGTAATGATCTTGTGGAAAATTCTACCTATTGATAAATGGGATAAACAGAAAGTTTTATGTTTTGGGAAGAGGGATTATTACATGTATAAAGGTGTGCCTTACTTAAAAGAATCTTAGAGAATAGATTAAATAGTCCGATAGGACTTTTTTTTTTTTAAGATTTTATTTATTTATTTGACAGACAGAGATCACAAGTAGGCAGAGAGGCAGGCAGAGAGAGAGAGGTGGAAGCAGGCTCCCCACTGAACAAAGAGCCCGACGTGGGGCTCGATCCCAGGACCCTGAGACCGTGACCCAAGCCAAAGACAGAGGTTTAACCCACTGAGCCACCCAGGTACCCCGATAGGACTTTTAAAATAATTTGATATACCTTGCTGTGAAAAATAAATATATTTTAGCTCTCCTAGCTGGCATGTTATTTTATTTTTTATTTTAAATTTTATTTTATTTTTTACATGCATAAGTGACTGAAAAAGAACATATTGTCTTTGAGGTACTAATAGGCTCTAAGCCTTCTAGAAGTTTCTAGTTAAACAGTTAAGAGGCCAATAGAAAGCACAACACTAAGTAGAAACATATGGCCACTGGCTCTTAACTTAAATCTGTGGGAGTTTCAGAATGGAGTAATTTCTTGGGATGAAGTGAGTGCTACCAAATAATTGGGAGCCTTCTGCTGTGGTGTTTACTCTTTGTGCTTGGGGGTGCTCATTCTTGTCAGACCCGGGGCCTTTGGTCTCTTCTGACCAGTTAAGAACTTGTGACTGAGGGCTTTTCCTCGTCTGCTAGTCGTAGGGGACAACTGGAGGACTGTCACTCTCAGCAGGCTCCCAAGGATAGAGGCCCTTTTGTTCTCGAAGACATGCTCCCCTAACATGCTGGCCTTATTGTAGTTTGTAGTTCACGTAGCAGTTGTTTCCTTAAGTGTACACTCTTGCAAGCAGAGACTCTTCGCAGCACCTGGCAGTATCTGGTCTGAGGTAGAGGCTCGATGAGTATTTGTTGGGGAGAGGAGGGAATTAAATTCCTTATTCTCTTGAAAGGGTTTATCTTCAGACGAACAGGTTTGTGGTTCAGTACGCGTACAATGCTACTTTTCCTTGGTGTTTTCATTAAAGGTAATCTATTTTAATTTTCCTTGAAATCTGTGAACTTTAAATTGTTGGAGACAATTTACAATGTAATTCCCGTTTTTTGAAGTAAGAACTCATTTGCCTTTGAAGTCCATGTCACTTTTGGTAACATCCAAAGGGAGAGGCGTTTAATTTTAGTAACACAGATGCTGACCACTGACAGCTTGAGTGAGCAGGTTGAGGACTGCAAGCTAGAGAACTTTGAAGATCCCTTTAGGTTCCAGCCCACACATCCCTGAAGGCCAGATTCCTGGTAGACCAAGCAGCTCATCAGTCAGCTGCATGAAAGGACTTCTCTGTCTGGAATGCTGTCTGAATGGAGGACTTCTGGAGAAGTTGCTCTAGGTGTGGGCTCCCAACCTGGCTCTGATATTAAAACTACGGAAAACAAAGGCAAATGTTTACATGGTGGTTTATGAAAAGCCAAGAGCTTGTGTATGTGTGTAAGCTCTCTGCCCTGATATCTCTTGATTTGAGATGATTCAATTTCCCTGCTGCCTCTGCTGTGCTGATCGCATTTATGCAGCTTGTCCTGTGCAGTCCCAGTGAGAGCATTCATGTTAGGCTGCTTCCAGCGTCAAGCCTCATACCACGACCCAGCCCTGCAGAGCTCCGTCCCCGTGTCTCTGCTTCTGCCTCTGCTAGATTGTGATGTGGGTTATTCTCCCACTGACAGATTATTGCTGTATGGCCACCTTTATTTTGTTCTTTGGATTTCTATAAAGAGAACTTGATAGAAAATTATAGAAGGAAAAATAGTCATATTCACTTTGATTAGCTGGAGCCATCTAGGTGAAAGAGACGTCCAAGGAGAAACTAAGAAGTTTTGCTAGTAATTCATGAGTACAGGAGAGGCTGCAAAGATTTGGGGATGTGGTTGTTTTAAACTCTAAAATCTGATTATATCCTAGATGGTCAAGTAAGGGGTAAATACTGGAGAGGCATTCTTATCAAGGCTCTGATATATAACAGATACTAAACTAAACAGGAGGGAAAGGATATAATTTAGTGAGAATGAGACTAATATTGAATTTCTTTTAAAATTTGTTATTAAGTATCACTTTTAGATATTAATGACCATTATTTTTTAATTCCAGCTATAGTAAAGAATCTTTTATTTCCCTATTAAAAAGGAGGAAAAACCTGTGTACTTCACCCCAGTTAAACACACTTGAGTTTCATATCTGTATTTTCAATTTGGTTGGCCTTGGATTACGGACAGTGGAAAAACCAAATATTTGATGACTCCCAGGGGCAAAGCTAGATCATTGACGTGATCATGCGATGGCAGTTTTTCAAACCACAGTGGGCAGCTTCATCAAACACGTGTCATGAAGGACCCCTCATAGTAATGTCGTATCTACATGAGAAAAGCTGTACTTTCTAATGAGATTTCAATAACAAGATTGGCTGGAAAAATCTATGTACAGAGAAGACATTATTGGCTTTTAAGATTGTGTTAATGTTTGCTTTGTGTTAAACTTTTGTGACCTGCTAGCATGTTTTGGGTGAGTGTTGACTTGTTGCCCAGTTCCAGTCTCCAGCCTTTCGAGGCCCGACCTACTTTATTGTGGTTCCTGAAGCACTGGGTGTCTTGGGCCCAGTTTACTTTATAAATGGAAGCTGAGGCCCATGTCTCTGCATAATCTTTTCCTGAAGGGGGAATAAAAGGCAAAAGTCAGATATTACTCTGCATTTGGAGAGAATTCGGTAGTTGGGTTGTCAAAGGCAGCCTGGGTGGGAGGATCAGCAGGGGAATATCAGGGACGTGGATTTCTCTCACTTTGTCTTGCTACTTCTGGTGGCATTGTGGGCACAAATGCTTCCTGGAAGAAAGGAGAGCATTGTGTCGCCATCCCCTATGGCTTTGGGGCCAGCTGCCTTTCATCTCAGCAACACTTTAGATTCCAACCCAGTGATGTTCTGTGGGAGTCACTGCCATTTGGCTTCCATGGGGGGAGCTGAAGCGTCATCCACTTCTCTCTCATGATAGCTTTGCCTCATCTTTTGTTAAAATTCTTTGCCTTTGCTCAATCTTCTGTCCTCTGCACCCATCATGTGTCACTGTGGAACCCCCCCGCCCTACCCCAGATGGATAAGAAACAACCTCGGTTGTCTTGTCCTTCTGCACCTACTACCCTTCTCCTCCCTCTTCAGCACCAAACCAATCATAGGTGTTATTTATATCCCACTGTCTCTGCTTCCTGTCCTTTTCATTCACTCTGCTCTCAGCTCTGGTCTGGCTTCCGTTTCCACCACTTGATGAGACTTGATGCACTGGTCAAGCTGCCAATGACCTCCATGTTGCCAGATATGTTTGGGAGACATTTTTACATGAAGAGATGAGAAGCCAGATGAACTTAGACTCTTACCTACAGTATGCACAAAAATTAAAGTAGATTAAAGACTTGACAACAAGGTGTGATGTCATAGTGATTCTTTTTTGTTAACTGTCTATAAAGCACATTTAATAAACGACATGTATGTTTTTACTGGAAAAATAGATTAAAGACTTACATTTAAAAACCAAACTTAAAGATTTTAAGAAGAAAGCATAAGAGAAATAAAGCTTTAGGACCATGATGTTTAGGACCAAAGATGTTTCACATAAAGATACTAATACATGATCCACCATTGGAAAAAAACAAACAAACACTGATGGATGGATTTTTATAAATTCAAAATTTTGTGCTTTGAGAGGTAGCACAAAACTTTTGTGCTTTGAGAAAAGACAAGCTACAGACTGAGTGAAAACATTTTGAAATCACCTATCAGATAAAGGAGTTGTTTCTGGAATACACACGAGGATAGGAACTCAGCTGTCGTGTTCACGCTCGGATCCCAGTCATCTCCTGCAGGGTCTGAAGGTGCTCTTTAGAGTCTAGAAGGTGCTCAATAAATATTTGCTGGATGAACAAATGCATATGGCACTGATGCAGTTTGGGGAAGAGCCTTAGGAAAACTTCATAAAGTCTGAGGAGGAAAGAAAATACCCTTGGACATTTGCAGAAGGTTTATGAACCCCTTGTACCCACTATATTTGTTCCTTTTTGTGCTGTGGGTATTATCTCTGTGCCACAGTTATAAACCCTGAGATGTGGAGAGGTGATTTTTCTACCCACGCTCAGATGTTATTAAGTGAGATAACCCAGAGCTCAGACCTTGAATTTCTAATTCTACATCTTGGGAGATGTGGTTTCTGCCCTAAAGCTCTTCACTCCTGAGCTGTTTATGCCTGGAACTGGCACCTTCTCTCTTGTTCTTTCTCCAACATTCTGAAATGCCCAGATGTCCAGGCTTTTGGCCTGTTTTCCCAGAATTTGCTCCCTAATAATCTGATGGCAGACATACTTTCTGATGTAGTGAAGAGCATGTCCTGTGAAGACCCAGCACCGTTTTTTGTTTTGTTGTTGTTGGTTTTTTACTGTTAGCTTTTTAGAATTTCTCTTCATGGGCTGTGGTTCTTACTTTCTACTTCCCCATCAGACTTTGGTATTTTACCAAATGTGCTTTGGCTGCCAATTGGGGTCTTACTGGCCTAAGTTCACTTTTAATTTTCCCTGATCCCCCAGCATGACTTTTAAAAAAGTTTTTTGTTCAAATTCCAGTTAGTTAACATACAGTGTAATATTAGTTCCAGATGGACAATATAGTGATTCAACATCTTCATACATCACCCAGGGCTCATCATAGCAAGTGCCCTCCTTCATCCCCATCACTGATTTCCCCAACCCCCTACCCACCCCTTCTCTGGTAACCATCAGTTTGTTCTCCACAGTTAAGAATCTGTTTCTTGGTCTGCTTCTCTCTCTCTCCCCCAACCCCGCCACTTTTGCTCATTTGTTTTGTTTCTTAAATTCCACATGAGTGATCACACAGTATTTATTTTCTCTGACTGATTTATTTCATTCAACAGAATACTCTAGATCATCCATGTTGTTGCAAATGGCAAGATTTCATTCTTTTTTTATGGCAGAGTGATAATCTATTGTATATCTACACCACATCTTCCTTATGCATTCATCAGTCGATGGTTGGACACTTGGGCTGTTTCCATAATTTGGCTGTTGTAGATAACCCCCACCATCACTTTTTATTCTTGACTGTCAGCAGGCTCTGAATCTCAAATCGATATGCAGGTTAAGTCCAGACAGGCCCAGGCAGTGGAGAGAGCATAAGAGAGTGAGGGCTCTTGCAGAGCCTTCGTGTGACTTCCACCAATAGAGACGAACGTGGTATAACATATCACGCGATGTCGTCAGGAAGCCTGTTGCCAGTCTAGGGCATTCTCCAAAAAATGCCAGTGGAGACTAGGAGGAGGCTGTGTGGGGACACACTGAATGATAAAGTAGGGTCTCGGGAACTGCTGGCCGCGGATCTGGCACTGGTTGTGGAGCTGTTTCAGATGACCTCATCTTTTCATCCTGTTTCCTAGTCTGTCAAGTGAGGAGGGAGACCAGTGCAGACAGACTTGAAGGTCTTTTCCATTCTCTGAAGTGAAGCTAGGTAGCCCAGCCAGAAGTGATCAGGGCTTCTGGAGTCTGGGGATAGACTTTATTCTCTTAGTCTTTGGACTCGGTTTTACCTCCAGCTGTCAAAATCAGTTTTCACACTAAACAGGCAGGAATGGGAGAGCTTAACACTGGCGGGGGACCACATCTGCAGAGGAGACAGTGAGGACTATAGATTGAAGACTTAGAGCAAGGACTGAGATGTAACTGTGGTACTTCATACAAACGCTGCCCTGTGTATGGCCTGCCACGTGGCCCTGACAGCCGTGGCTCTACACCACACCTCCCCAGTGAGATGGCATTGGCAGCTTCTGGCCATGGCTCCTTGCTGTTTGTATCCCCAGCTCCCAAGCAATGGACGAGCCTGGGAGGAAGAACCGGGAGCCTGGGAGGCAGGCAGCCTAGCAGGGCAGAGCACATCCTCAAACCATGTGTGGGATCTGCTCTGAGTCCTGCCATGGATGTGCTGTGTGGGGCTGGCCCTCCCCTGCCAAAGTGGGGGTTGCTGCAGGGGTAAACCCATGTGCAGCACTGTGTCAGGGGCAATGAGCCCAATTCCGGCAGCCTGGGAGGCTCTACAAGCACAGCGATCAGGGTGGTAATAAGTAAGCCTTTGGGGCTGCCATGGGACCCTCAGCGCAGGCCCAGTTTGCGGGTGTGCTGACCGTCATCAGAGCAGCTGCTGGGCAAGGGCACGTTCAGACTTTGAGGTGGTTCCTGAAAGTAACTACAGGAAACCTGAGGCCAGGTGGACCCACTAAGGTCATCCATTTCAGATTTCTATGTAATGGTTCACTCCTCTAAATATTCTTTTTTTTTTAATTTTTAATTTTTTATAAACATATATTTTTATCCCCAGGGGTACAGGTCTGTGAATCACCAGGTTTACACACTTCACAGCACTCACCAAAGCACATCCCCTCCCC
>NC_081566.1:31741260-31753654 GCF_022355385.1 Mustela nigripes | reverse complement strand
CCCCAGTTTAGCCTCTGGAGCGATGTCCCTCAGTGGAACAGACTTTTAAAAGTCCCGATTTTGTGCTCCGTTGCTCCGCCGCTTGCCCTGAGCTGGCCCCTCCCCCCGGGGTCTGTCTTCCTGTCGCTTTGGATTCAAGTCTCCGCCAGTCCTACCTTTCAGAAAGTGGTTGTTTTTCTGTTTGCAGAATTGCTGTTCTTCTTCTCTTTGATCTGCCAATGGATTTGTAGGTGTTTGCAATCTTTAGATAAGCTATCTAGCTGATCTCAGGCTAGCTGATGTAGTTTCAGTCTGCTACTTCTCCGCCATCTTGACTCCTCCCTCCTCTAAATATTCTTATAACCCGTGCTCAAACTCACCCTTTGATGCGAAGTTTACAGCCGTAGATAGGACACTGTAAGCTTTTTGGAAACTTCCTCTCCATGGAGCAAGCTGAAAGCTGCCTCCCGCTGCTGTGCCTAGATGACATTTGGACAACAAAAACTTTTGTATCTCATCCACACATAAAAGACTTCCTATTTTTGATTTCTGGAAGGAACCAAGAATAACACACGCAAGGTCACTGTTTCTCATGTCTGTTAAGGAAATCGTGGTTTACCGAAGGCTGGTAGCTAGGAGAGATTATTTTCTCAGAAGGTGATAAGGATTGTGCTGCAGTTTGACAGGCATCGTGTTTCAGGAGAGAAGCCCCATTTCTAGCTGTGGGTATTTATTTTATATATTTACATGTGGTACTTGGCGTATTAAATGACCACCTTGGGCATCTTCTGTGTGCAGTGTACTGTGCCAAGGGCCAAAGCAGACGGAGGCATCAGGGGTGTCCGGGTACAGCACACCACTCACACTTTGGTTCACGTAACACATATTTATTGAGTATCTGCTTGGTGACTGGCTCTGGTTCTTGCCCTCTTGGACTTGGCAGTCCCTTGAGGGTTAGAACATTTGCTGTTCATCACACTGTATTGAACTTATCGTTGACTCTGGCATCTCTTTCCTAGGCTCCACTTTCCTTGAAGCAGGGGTTCTGTGCTGTGCATTACTGAATTCCCACTTCCTGACATGTGCTAACTATTTGTTAGCAGTGGCTGAATCAGTGGCTGAACACTCAAAGTGAAAAAGCACAGACTTTGGCGTTTGGTACTCTGAGCTAGGTCCTGACTCAGCAGCTAACTAGCTATGTGATAGGGGATAAGGACACGGGGCTTTATAAAACAGGGATCTACTCTGGCATGTGGTGAAGATGAAAAGAGGTAATACCTAGAGGGCCTAGCCCAGTGCCTGGCATACAATTCTAAAATAAAAAAAGAAAGGCATATTTCCTTTTTACTGTAGTTCCCAAGGTGCCCTTTACATCTATACAGGAAAATTAAGTGAGAAGATACTTCTAGACTGTATCTGTGTAAGACACAGCCCTGTGTGAGGGGGAAACTCTGAGCCCTTTGGAAGGAGCCCACTTCTGCTTTTCTATGGTAAAGAGGAAACCCCGTGTTTCACATGAGGCAGGCTGAAGAAGTTCTGGAGCTGGATGGTGGTGATGGTTGCACAGCAGTGTGAGTGTGCTTAATGCCTCTGAGCTGTACATGGAAGACATGGTTCAAGTGGAAGTTTTGTGTTATGTGGTTTTTGCCACAATAACTTCATTAAAAAGACCCCAAACCGTTGCCGTGATTTTACACTTCTTCCAGCAGGTGAGCTGTTCTCCAAGTAGAGCCAGTCACAGAACATTGTCGTCCCCTCACCAGGTGTTACTGTGGGGCCTCCAGAAGCAGCCAGGGCCTGGCTGAGCCTTTGGTTGCCTGGTGCGGGACTGTGAGATGCAAGGTGGTCCGCTATTTCACACGGCATTTTCCGCTTCCATCCTTCCCTCCCTTCCTTGGCTCCATCCTGCGCGAGCCTGTGAGCAAGTCTCTGTACTTGACCACAGAATCCGCTCGGAGTCCATCCCTGTCTCTCTGCCCTCGTTTCCAGTGTTTCAATCCTGGGGTGAGTCCTCGTCACCTCTCAGCTAGACGGCCATGGCCCCCCGCCCTGCTTCTGTTCCCATCCTTTCTATTCAGGACACCCAGAGTGTTCTTTTTGATACATAAAGCATGCCACTGCCTCACCCCCTAAATGAATAAAATTTAAACAAATGAAAAAATACCATTCCCCTGATAAAGACCCATTAGTGCTTTCCATCAATGTTAACATGAAGTCCAAACTTCTTCCATACTGCCTTCTCAGATCTGGTCCCTGCCTCTCTTTCCTACCTTGGCTTGTTCCAGCCTTGATGGCCTTCTTCCTGTCCTCCAGAGTGTCACATTTCTTCCCACCGCAGGGCTTTACCCAGTCATCCTGCTGCCTGGAAGCTTCTCCCTCTGGTCTTTGCATAGCTCGTCCTTTCTGACCATATGGATCTCAACCCAGGTGTCACCTCCTCAGAGAGGACTTCCCTGAGCAGTCATGTGGCCTGCCGCTCTGTCCTGTTACCTCGTGTGCATTCTCTGCTCTCTGATGTTATCTCCTTTATGTAAGTGCTTATCGGTTGTTCACGTCTCCCACCTGGGTTGTGAGTGCCATGAGAAGCAGGACCCTCGTTATGTTACTCCCCCGCATCCTCAGGGCTAGATCAGGGCTCAGCACTTTGAAGGCTCTGACAAAATATCAGTTGAGTGAATGAATGAATACCCACACAGATCAGTTGATAGAGCAAAGGAGTAAGATGTGGGGGAAGTTCCATGTTCTTCCCCTTATGTTTTTCCTGGTAAGTTTTCTGATGCTAATCCCCCTCCTTGACCTTCTCCATTCCACTGGTTTCCAAGTAACTGGTAACTCATTATAGTATCCCCCAACCTAAGTGTGCCTATCGCAGGATGCTTAAAGATGCTCATTGTCCTGGCCCCAAATTCTATCCATGACCATTCACATTTGTACGAGAAGAAATGTTTTGAAACACCATGCATCATAATCCCTTACTTCTGTGTATTTAGGCCCTAAATTTTAGGGGACACGATGGCGACAGGTGAAGCTGGTCATGCCAGTCTGAACCAGGGCAGGAGGATGCCTTCCCTGCCTGCTGGTCAGAGCCTGTTCCATGTATGCCCTCCCCCCCCGCCAGCTCTCACATGCAGCTTCAAGGCTCTCGATGAGGCCGCCATGGAATAATTGGTCTTCCTGCTCTCCTGCCTGTTTCCTGAGCTCCGTGCCTGTCCCACAGCTCTCCAGCTGTACCACCCTTTACGCCACTGCTCAGGTCTTGCCTGCATCCTGGATGAAGTGGCTGCACAGTGAGACCTACTATTTCCTTTTTGTGTGGCTTCCTTCTCCTACTGAGTTTTTGGGAATTGGGCTTCCATTAGAACAACTCCTCAAAGTTGGAGGGAAGGAGATTACTAGTTATTGAGTACTCACGGGTTTACCAGGCACTGTGCTAAGCCCCGTATTTATGGTATTTCACCTGCTTTGCATAACCTTCCATGAATAAGGATCTCCATTTTCCCATGGAGAAGCTGAAGCTCAGAGCCTGATAGGATTCCACTTGCCTGGGGCAGGGCAGCCACGTGGGAAGAAGCAGGAATCAGGGCAGGTGGAAAGGGACCCGTTCTTAAAAAGAACAGTCATTTTCAATTAGTAATAACGAGAGGCAGTGAGAGCCTGTGCTTTTAGTGGGAAGAGCAGGCAATTCATGGCTTTTCGGGCCCAGTTTGACTCCCAGATTTGTCCTCTGCTAGCTGGGAGCACTGCTGGTTACTTATCCCCTGAGCTTTCATTCCTGCGCTGATGAGTGGAGAAGCCAGCACCAGCCTCACTGGCAACGGCTTGTGTATTGTGACCGAACGTAGTAGTTGCCACCTTCTAGATTCTAAATAATCCCTTCTGTGAGTAGTATTAGGTTTCTTATTACTCCCTCAGAGTCTTCTTTTCCTCTTTCTATATTATGGTTTTCTGTGTCTGTTTTATGCTATGATTCCTGCAACAGAATCTGATGCTTTCTGTGGCTGATGTCTTTGAAAAGGCTGAATAGGTTTTGGATGAGTGAAAGCAGCTGAAATCTTTGTTCTAATCTAAACATACGTGTAGCTCCCATATTGCAGATTCTGGCGTACTTGCAGTTGCTATCCGTCCTATGAATATTTACTTATGTGGCCAAGGAATGTAGCCTGGGTTTTGGTTGAGAGGAGGGATCATTTCTGTTTTTCATTTTTGGTTTGTTTGTTTTTTTAAAATCTGTGTTAAATATGATTGGAGGGAGAACTTAGCATCTCCTCAGGTCAGTGTAATAGCCACTGAAACAAATCAGCTAGCCCTGCAGGTACATCTCCGTTTAGAGCTCTTTTCAGAAGACTTATGAGTAAGTGGAATTTATGTGTCTTGAATTCCATTTTCCTTGAATCATGTGATAACTTCAAGTAAGTGATACAGTGAATGAGGTACTTATATTTTGGCTTTGTTGTTCTGTTCTCTTCTACCCTATGTCCATGACATGTAAACAGATTTTGAGTACATAAAGGGAGCTTGCCATTTAGAGGTACCCAAAGGCATCCTATTGTAATGTCAGTAATCATCTGCTCTACATCAGGTGAGGTGAGGTGCCGGGCATGCTGGATGTTCCAGGGATGGGGGAGGGGTAAAGCTGGGAGCTAGGGACAGTCAGGGCCTCAGTGGTCAGACCCCAGTGTAGGGTGAATTTCTGTGTCTGTTGCTTATTGTCTGTCGGGACAGAATGAACTCAGGCTTTACTTGGGCAGATTGAACCTGGGAGGCCAGGCTATTGGGTGGGAAACAATGAATACCATCTAGGTGTTAAGAGGAACGGTCATGCGTGGTGGGCAGCAGCATCATGGTTCCAGCCCCCTAGTCTTTTTACTCATAGCCAGACCCAAAGGGGAGAGAAGGACACTGGCTAAGTGGTCAGAGGTTTAGGGGGAATAAATGAGCTAAATAGAGAAACCAAGGCAATGCCATTCATATGGACCAAGCCAGTTTGGTGGTGGCAGGGGAAGCTGTCTCTGAAGGGTCTACCACTGCCCAGAAATGACTGGCTGCCCAGTTTGAGGCTAAGCACAGTGGCCAGCTCACCAGCGTGTGCATGGAGCCCCTCTCCTCTCTTCCCTCCCAGGGCAGACCCAGCTATGGCCAGGGTTGCTCTCTGGGAAAAAGCTCCAGGGACTATGGCTGGGAGGAACAGGGAAGGACTGAGCTGACTCTTTCCCACCTCTGTTCTTACCTTTGGCCAGCATGGTTTTGTACTTGTAAAACATTTCATTTATGCTGGAGCGAGGAAACATCTGAGATGGCTAGTGATATAAAAGGGCTCACCTGTTGGCAAAATGTTGCCCTCTGCCTTTACAGCCTTTTTTTCTAGAGAGAGAGAGCATAGACTTGCTGAGACACTTTTGCTGCCATAGAGCAGTGCTTTGGCCTCAGAACTGCCTGGAGGGCTTGTCAAATCTAATTGCTGGAACCCACCTCCAGAATTTCTGAATCAGTATGTTGAGGTAGGGCCCGAGAATTTGCATTTCCAGCACATTCCCAGGTAATGCTGCTGTGGCTGCAGTCCAGGGTCATACTCTCAGAACTACTGTCAGAGAGTGATTGATTTATTCACCATGCTCTGAATGTAAATTATGTTATTTTAGTCAAGTCCACCATTGCTGTACATTTCTTTTACTGACCTACTTGTCTGTGTCTTTTTTGAACAGGTATTTTGATGTTGGACTGCATGATTTCTTAATCAGGTAAGCCCATAATTTTTATTCTAGATAAAATTCTAGATAATGGAAGACTGGGATGAAAATAAAATCCTTTTTAAGTATCTTGACAAATAATGGCAAATTGTATACTTGTCAAAAGAACCAACCACTAACACTATGGTTTTGGGGGCCTATAAGAATTTCACATGAAATTATCTTTTTTTAAAGAATCAGAGGAAATTCTGTTTAAGGGGTTCATATCTAAAGTGATAGTTTCCCGAAAGCTTGGACAAACTTACTCCAAGTGCTGGGCTGCTGGAAAGACATATGGACAATGAAGAGCACTATCTTGCTTCTATACATTAACCAACCGCTTAACCAGTTTTCCCTCCACTGAATTTACACTTTTCAAGTTGAGTCTACTGTTTGTGTTATAGTCATGCAGCTCCAACCTTGTTCATAATTGGAAAAGATTACAGATGGCAGCTTATATCCTAGTTTATTGGTGATTTTTACTAGAGTTGGCTTATGGGGCATATTAATTCTAAATAGCTATTAAATCAAACAGAGGTTAAATGGAAATATACCAGAATATTAACAGGGTTGGTGAAAATTCGCATGATATTTTTTTCTGCTATCAACTTTGCTGTATTTTCTAGATTTTTTTTGTATTGAGCATATATTATTCTAATAACTATGAAAAATGGCCATTAAAAAAAAACCATTAAAAACATATTTGAAGGGGCGCCTGCGTGGCTCAGTGGGTTAAGCCTCTGCCTTCAGCTCGGGTGATGATCTCAGCGTCCTGGGATCGAGCCCTGCATTGGGTTCTCTACTCAGCAGGAAGCTTGTTTCCTCTCTCTGCTTGCTTCTCTGCCTACTTGTGATCTCTCTTTCTGTGTCAACTAACTAACTAAATAAATAAATAAAATCTTTCCAAAAAATATGTGAGAAGCAATAACGGTTGCTGAAGGACTGTAAGCTAGTGATTACAAGGAAACAGGATATTGTATAGAGTGATTTGCTTTCTCCAAGTATGAGACTTTAAAGGCCAATTCTGAGTTTGCTAATAAACCACCTGTAAATCACATGTGATTTCTGGCCAGACATTAGAGCGGTTTGGCTCTGCACAGTGCATGACCAGCTTTCTGTTGGGAAGATGCTATTTGAGGGGAAATGTACATCACTGGCATCACCTTTACTGAAACCCACAGCTTTGCCTCTGTGCTGCATCACCTACAGTGGTGTTCTAAGAAGGGCCATGCTTTCCTGGACATTTCTCCAGGGCTTCATCCAAGGCTGTACGCGGAAATATTGTTGGCTTACTCTAGACCCAAAGAACATGGATTTTCCTGGCTCTCTCCAGGGTATCACACATACACGGTAGTGTGATACCCACTACTATTGACCCATTAAGGGTAAATGCGTTTTAGCAGGAGGGATAATGCTCACCAAAAAGGCAGACATGAGAATTCCATATCTAAACTGATGAGAGAAAGCTGGGTGGGGATACCTGAGCGGATGGTTTGGATTTTTTAGTTAATGTACTTGCGGCAGATGCTAGCCTGTAGCTTCTGTGTTCTCTATTAACTTTCTGGAGGGCAGGGAACATGTCTCAATCACCTTGGCCTGATTAGATTGTACAGAATCAACCTTCAACAAATATTTGTGGTTGGAGCGAACAAAATGAGGCAGAAAGGACAAAGAGTGCAAGGATTAAGAAGAAGCTGTTAAGTCATTTATTCAACAAATAATGGTTAAGCCTATCCTGTATCACTTACTTGAATATGTCTGGGGTACCACTGTGAGAAATGTAGGCATCTGATTTAAGGCTTTCCCAGTCTTGTGTTGTGAGGGACGTGAAGTTGGGGCAGGGGGAGGGATGGTCTACCTCTGGGACCCTTCCTCCCTTTCCTTCTTCTGGGCTCCGAACAAATCTCCTGTGTTGGGTGGGAGGGAAGGATAGGGGGTGGCTAAGGGCTTCTCATGTAACTGGTGCTGGGATCCCCTTGTCCTGGCAGGAGGCCCTTTTGGATGGGTACGGGTCACCTTCATCAGTGTTCTGTAAACCCAACAGAACTGGGGGTTAAGGCTTCTTTCTGCCCTGACATCTCTCTGCAGTTGTCCTTTTGTTTGCTCCGGTAGGGGCAGAGCAAATCAGTATGTGTGCTGTTATATCTAGTTAGGGAATGAGTCTCTCCTCCTTGAGGGCATGCCCAGTCTCTGTGACAAGGTCTCTTCATACTCACCAGGGGGTGAGGGGGGGGGCCCATCTCACCCTGCCCCCACATGACAGCATTCTGCCCTAAGCCAAGACTCTGATATGAAGACTCTTGAGTTCCTTCTTCTACCCTCCTCCCAGTTTGGGATTTAAGGGGCTGGAGATGTGGTGAGGAGGTGGTTCGAGGGAGCAGTTCTCCATCTTTTAGGGGTGGGGATATCATCCCTTTATTTACAGCTCCCATGAGAAAAATGGGTCCTTTCTGCTCCTGGTTTGGGTGGTCTAGACCGATGGGGACAGAGTGCTGTTTCTCATGAGCCCCTTAGTGAGAACTGTTACCCCAGCATGAGGGTCCCGAAGGTTGAAGCAAGTAGGGATACTGTGTGAGGGGCATGTGAGGGAATGACAGCAACAACTCTTTCAAGAAGTCAAGCTGGAAAGGGAAGAAAAGAAAGGCCAGGCAGCTGGTGGAGAGGGTGGTTTGAATGGGTATTTCTTTTTTTTTCCTTTTTAATTAGAGGAAATTTTGTATTTAGCCACCAGAAGGTGCTAAGTGTCCTTTTCAACTTCAAGAAAGTGGCTTCAGTTGGGTGGAGAGAAGCAGAGTGTGATTGCCCAGTTGCCCAGGCAGTGGGAAAGCAAAGCTGGTGGTAGTACCTTTGTTGCACCAGAGAGTACTGCCATGTTCCTGGGACTCTGTCCCTGGAAAGAACTGGAGAGGGTCAGAAGAGTGAGGCAATGCTGCTTGAATCCTTCCTACCCTGTACTGCCCAAGAGAAGAAAATATAGTCCCTTTCTTTAAGAGGAGGCATTGGTGAAATTAATTAACTACATTCATTGACTCCAACAAGCTCTTCACATGTACCCTGGGTCGTCAGACTGTTCTGAATACTTAGTGTTTGGCATGAGAGAAAGTGCAGCATGCCTGAAACTAATCAGCTCCATCTTTTATGTTGATGGAAATAACATTGACTTCTCCGGAATGACATGAATTTCCACAAAGCCACGAGCCCTCTCTGTACTCCCAGCCTAGGCAACTGTAACGAGGGGCAGGCTTCCTTATAAGTTGTTGGAGTATTTCACTGAGCTGTGGGGGCAGGAAGGAGCTGTCAAGTTTGATGAAATGTGAGCATTTTTGGTGTTGGTGTTTTATTATGACTGTGGGGAAATTGAGTGACCTCAATCATTCCAGATCTTACAGAAATCAAAGGAAAGACTTTCAGGAAACAGTAATCACAAGTCACTTAAGAATAGCCTCAGACAAAGGCTCTTGGTTGGGGTCCTACCAATGAAAAAGGGAAGACGTGTCCAATCTGGGAAGAGAGATTATGGAAGAAAATAGCTCTGTTTCATTTTAAAGGATAGGGTAGCGTGTTTGAGTTTAGCTTGGGTTAGTTTTGGCAAGAAAGTCAAAATGCTTCATGAGGGTTGGTTTGATTCTTGATGACCAAGGTATTTTTCATTTGACCTGGAGTTGTAGGCAGCCCGCCCCTCTGATGGAGGCACATGGTGATGCTTTGTACCTGCCCATTTGTCCTTCTCTGAGCTCCTCCCGTTGGCAAACAGTTTTAAGTGATACACGTTGTCGTCATGACTTAAAAAGAAAACCTGGAGTCATCCCTCTTCTTTGTTGTCTGGAAGATTAAATTTGTCTGTTTTCCTTTTACAATTTCTGTTTTGCCCTTGTGCTCACACATTTAAAAATCGGAAAAATAGCACCTGTATTTCCATCTTCTTTTCTATATTATTTATAATTAGCCATATAATGCATTTCAAATAAGGATTTCTTTTTCTAAATAGCAAAATAAGTTTTCTTTATTATTTTTCATTTTTATTCTGAAGACCAGGTGTGAATGCATCAAAGCCACTAGTTTTGTCTTAAGGATGGTGTCTCGATGTCCTGTCATGATTAGCAGAAATGCAGTGTGATGGCTTGCCATGGTATTTCTTAGGCACATAGAAAAGCTCACTGAGCCTCTGGTGTGGCCCTAAAGCTACCTGAGAAGATCTCCAGAGTTGATAATGGTTCTTAGAAGAGAAATTCCTTTCTCTAAGTAATCAGATGCTGCTTACAGAGTGCTGCTGTTCAATACAGTGTAGATTCAGTCCCATGGAAACGCTAATGTCTATATAAAACAGTGTTGGCCCTTTTGAGGCACTATGTTCTGGTGAGAGAGAAGGTGGAATGGGAGAACTGTCCCCTTCCTGTCATGCTTTTGTTCTGGAGGTAGATTCTGAGATTCCGCTGTGTTGTGGAGGGTCTTTGAGTTGCCAGAGGGCAGCGGATGACAGTCCTGCATGGGTTACTGGTTCACGGAATTCTGAAGTGAGCATGGAGTTTTTGGCTTTCCCTTGGTGACATCCTTCACCCGATCCATTCATGAAACTAGCCCGAGAGCAGAAGAGAAGGGTTGTTTGGGCTTAAAAATGTTGGTGTTTTGAGCTCCATGAATCACAGGATAGTTTTTAACCTCCTTTATTTTGAGTAGCGCAAAGTCTACCAGCACATTTGCAGGAGTTAATTGTAGCATTCGTGGTGTTGATAAAGAAGTCTGCTCACCATCATTTGAAATATGTCTTGGATTCTGTGATGTGTGAAATGTTCAAAAGAGTCTGCCTTGCATTTTTAAGAAGGCAAGTAGTCAAATGAAGGATTAATTTAGGCTAAAGGACTCCTCCTAAGAAAAAGGAAGAGGGCTGGGGATAAGCCTCCCTCTTTCCTGTGTCCCCTTAGGGTAGTTGATACCTGGTTAGGCTCTGAGCTGCTCTGGATGCAGGGAGGTTAAGGACAAGGGGGTGGGCATTTGGTCCTGGGAGTAAGAACCAGATGGTAATAGAAAGATAATTAGCATCTGTACTCAGTCTAGCAGTTTAGAAACATATAAACACACACACATATACATATTTTGTAGATAAATATAAAAGAGCTATTATGTATATATTTCTAAACACACACACACACACACAATAACTCAGGGAAAATACCTGATTTGTTGCATAGGATTTTGGATTTTTAATTTTGCAAATCTAACATGGACATGAACTTTGTTCAAGGATAATTTTTAGTAGTGGTATGAAAAGCAAATGCATTATTAAAAGCTGCTCCCACCTGAGTTGAGCTTAAACTCTGTGTCTTCCAGTCCTAATTACGCCCTGCCCATTGTCTCTGAGTGGCACCCTGAGGGGACAAGGGGCTCCTAGGGGCCACCGGGTCTCTTTGGTCCCTGTCTGCTGCAAACTCCTCTCCTCTGAGACCACTGCAGTAGCACACTGTTCTTTTTAAACCTTCCTTTCATTCTACTTGTGGTATATGAAAACCAGCAGCTAATGAACTGTGCTGTGTTCCCGGAACAAAGTGTTTTAAATAAAAAGTGAAGAACATGTGAGTAAAGACAGCCAGATTCCAAAGCATGACCCACAGAGGCAAGGCAGGGTCCTGAAAAGAAGCTATCCTGCTTCCATGGGGCCATCCTGCCCCCTCCCATGGGGGCTGTCCCCCCGCCCCTTCCACGAGGCTGTCCCCTCTTCCGCAATGCTGCCCTACTTCCATTGTTGTTCCTGTGCCCAGTTTCCAAATGCTCTTGAGTCTGCCTCCTCAACATCTTTCACATCACCCATTCCTTCCTGTTTATGGACAAAGATTTTACACTTCTGTCTGTAACTCGGGCTTCTTACCTCCTAGAGCTGTAGTGAGGTGTGACAGTGTATGCCAATAGCTCAGCTCTGTGCCTGGAAACAGTGGGGACTCAGTGAGGGCCAGTTTGTCCCTCCCCCCTGCACCTCCCCACTGGAATCAGAGTAGCAGGGTTTGAGTCCTGGCCTCTCTCCTTCCACCTGTGGGACTTCAGACAGCTCAGGACCCTTTCTGAGCTCTCCATTACTCATCTGTAAGTTGGCTGTTTACCTGAGGCTTTCCCTCCCTACTCAGAGCAAGTCAGTGCTTCTCTTCACTTCCATCAAAGACAGACCATACCTCATGTTCCGGGCCCACTACAGTTGGTCTTCAGGCTGGCTTTCCGCCTCATCTTGCCATATTCCTCCTTGTGCCACCACCAAATGGGAACAAATGTGGCTTTCTTTCCCTCCCCAAATCTCCTGGCTTCTTTCCTTGACTCATGTGTTCCCTGCACCTGAATGTGCCTCTTTCCTCTACACCGACCTCCTGGCCCTCTCCAGTTCAGCTCAGTGTCGCCTCCTCCAAGCAGCCTTCCTCTTTCTCCCTCGACAGCACTACTTCCCAAGCTTCCCGGACCACGGGAATCTGCTGGGATGTTTTAGATGCACGCAGGCCAGGAATCAGTGTCATTACCATTCGCCCCAGGTGACCCTTGGAACCCATAGCTTTAAACAGAGTTCTTTTTGTGCATGCCCTACATTCCTCCTTGACAGTGAGCTCTTTTTTTTTTTTTTTTAAGATTTTATTTATTTATTTGACAGATAGAGATCACAAGCAGGCAGAGAGGCAGGCAGAGAGAGAGGAGGAAGCAGGTTCCCTGCTGAG
>NC_081566.1:31737560-31741160 GCF_022355385.1 Mustela nigripes | reverse complement strand
TATTTGACAGATAGAGATCACAAGCAGGCAGAGAGGCAGGCAGAGAGAGAGAGGAGGAAGCAGGTTCCCTGCTGAGCAGAGAGCCCGATGCGGGACTCCATCCCAGAACCCTGGGATCATGACCTGAGCCAAAGGCAGCGGCTTTAACCCACTGAGCCACCCATGTGCCCCAACAGTGAGCTCTTTGAGGGCAGGGTCTGGTTCATGTGTGTATTCCCCATATTAACCCACAGTGTCTCATGCACAGAGGGTCTTTTGAGAGGCCCAAACTTCCTGTTATAAAATAAATAAGTCCTGGGTATGTAACGCACCACATAATGACTCTAGCTGATAATACTGTATCGCAGATTTGAAAGTTGCTAAGAGAGTAGATTTTATAAGTTCTCATCACACATATACAAATTTGTAACCCTATGAGGTGATGGTTGTTAACCAGACTTACAGTAGTGATCATTAACATACATGTGGATCAGATCTTTCATGTTGTACACTGAAATTCAATATGTTTGTTAAAAGAAACACTGAGGTGTATGAAAAGTTTGAAGAGTTATTTGAGCAAAAATTGAGCCCGTCAGGACAGTATGCAGTCTAGCAAGGAGAAAGAGGCCTGGGGAGCTGTACAAAATGAGAGACTTGCATAGAGGTAAAGGCCAGGAACAAGGAAGTTTATCCAGGCAAAAGAATGGGTTGGTTTTTTGCAGAGTCACTTTGCTTATTTTATTTTGCTTTAGGGGGTGGCGGGGGTCTATGGGGTACATTATCTAACTTGCTGATCGAGTGATTCCTGACTGACTGGTTTAAGACTCCATTTCTGGAAGGGCAGAAACGGCTATTAAGTCTTTTGGTGAAATCTTGAGGTGGGGCTTAGCATTAACAACTCCATTTTGGGTCTGTTTTCTTGTTTTTAATATGTTAAATGTCAGATATATATCAATTTTTTAAAAAGTTATGCTTTCCCATTAAAAAAAAAAAAAACAAAACAAAGAATAGGGTGCCTGGGTGCTCAGTGGGTTAAAGCCTCTGCCTTCAGCTCAGGTCATGATCCCAGGGTCCTGGGATCAAGCTTCATATCAGGCTCTTCGCTCAGCAGGGAGACTGCTTCCTCCTCTCTCTCTCTCTGCCTGCCTCTTGGGATCTGTTAAATAAATAAATAAGATCTTTAAAAAAAAAGGAAAGAATTAAGCAACAGATTGAGAAAGTTCATTTCCTTCACGATATGGCTGAAGCCAGTGTCCCCAGTCTGAATAACCCAAGGACACAGAGTGTAGGAAGGAGGACGGCCTGAGCATTTGGCACCACTAATTAAAAAAAAAAAAAAAAATGTTTGAATGAATAAATTGTAACTCTCAAGCATGTAACAAGACTTAGTAGCCATGTCCTGATCTTTTCATGTAACCTTTTTATGCAACCAGCACTCTTCCAGGAGTTGGGAGAGAAGCAGCGAGAAAGTACACAATGGTCTGCCCTCAGCTGGCTTGCATTGCAGTGGGTGGAGATAGAGGGTAGAGAAGAACACAAGTCGGGGGGTGCCTCGGTGGCTCAGTGGGCTAAAAGCCTCTGCCTTCGGCTCGGGTCATGATCCCAGGGTCTTGGGATGGAGCCCCATGTTGGGCTCTCTGCTCGGTGGGGAACCTGCTTCCCTTCCTCTCTCTCTGCCTGCCTCTCTGCCAACTTGTGATCTCTGTCTGTGAAATAAATAAGTAAAATATTTAAAAAAAATTTAAAAAAAAAAGAACACAAGTGGGTACAGGGATTGCCATGAGGTGATGGAGGGGCAAGGGCTGAGAGCCACTTGTGGCAGCACGGGTAAGGTAGGAAGAGCCTCTGTGAGGCAGCTGGGGACACTGAGCGGAGATGTGAGTGAGGAGGGGGAGGTGGTCAGAGCAAGGTCTTGGCTAGGCTATTTCTTGGTGGGGGGAAAGAGCAAGTTCCAAGGCCCTGAGAGGAAGAGAAGCCACGTGAGGAATGGAAGGAAGGAAGCCAGGAGGCTGCAGGACCAGGGAGCACTGAGTTCGGTGAGGTCTGGAGGCAGAGGCCACAGCCAGATGGTGAGAAGGATTGGGTTCCCTTTTAAATGTCATCAGAGCCATTGGAGGGTTTTAAGGAGGGGAATACCATGATTTAATTTATATTTTTCAAAACTCACTATGACAGGCTTAGCTGGGAAGTTAGTGAAATTGGGATTTCAGAACCTCCGCCATCACCATGCTTTGCCTCCACAGGCTGGAGTTCGGTGACCCAGGCCCATCCTTGCTCCTTAGGGAAGATTCTCTGATGACCAGCAGCTGTGAAGGCTGCTCTGTCGAGTAATAATAACAACCCTAAACTATCCTTTAGTTCACCCCTGTTTGTGTTTGCTTATACATTACAAAAGGTGCGGTTGTGCACGTGGGTAGTAATTGAAGGCAACAGAACCATGGTGGAACATGGCTGTAGGCTGTCTCAGAAGCATGGGCAGCTGGAGAGAGTGGGTCTGGAGCCAGGATCTTCACTCAGGAGGGAGGTCTGCAGCCTTCTCCTGGAAACAAGTCATCATCTTGTCTTAGGAGCTCCTTGCCAGCCCAGCCCCTCGCTACTTCCCTGGTACTTTATCTTGGGCCCTGAGTGCTCCTGTCTTGGTGCTGCTGCCCTTGGATGTCAGCCGAGAGGCTTCCTACTTCCCAAACGCTGGCTTCCCCTCTGGGACAGCCTGGAGCAGAACCCTATCCGGTTTGCTTATTAAAACGGTTGGCTGATGCATTGGTGTATTCTCTGCTTTGTTATAAAAAAAACTGAGCCCCCTTCCTAAGTTCCTCCATCGTGATCGCTGTCCAAGACAGTTTTTCTTATTTATTCTCTAGACTGAAACCCTTGGAGTACTTTGCAGTCCTTCACTTTCCTTTGTAGAATTTTGGGGTTGCAATGACCCTGATGACTGTTCTACATTACAGTAATTTTCAGTTCTTAGACGATTTCTCAGATCTACTCTTAGTTCTATCTTACAGCTACCACTTTTGAGGAAAAAGTTTTTGGAATTATTCATCTTCATGGCTGTGCTATATTAGGTTGGTTAATTAGAAAACCCAGATTAAAGAAAAAAAAATCAAAAACCCTTCATGCTCTGAGTTGAAGTACATAATTCACTTCCTACCATACATAGCTTCTATCAATACAGATGTTCCAGTGAATAAATGGATCTTTAAAAAAAAAAGAAGAAGAAGAAAAAGAGCCACTGGTGAACTAATTGAGAAAATTTGCAATGTGGAGACATTATTTTAAAAATGTAAAAAGCCCTGAGCCAGGGCTGCTGCTGAGCAAGACAGGCTGTAAGTTCCACGGTCTAAAGCTAGTGCTGATGGGTTATTGCCAGGACATTTGTTAAGTAATGATAGTGGTAGCGCCTTTTTTGAAGATTCTTTTCCTGATTCCTGGGATCATTCTTGTAAGGGCCTATTTTATATTTTTATATTTTAGCCAGAGGCTTCCATTGAGGTTAAACAATAACCTTGTTGGGGCACCTGGGTGGCTCAGTGAGTTAAAGCCTCTGCCTTCGGCTCAGGTCATGATCCCAGGGTCCTGGGATCGAGCCCCGCATCGGGCTCCCTGCTGAGCAGAGAGCCC
>NC_081566.1:31380497-31412262 GCF_022355385.1 Mustela nigripes | reverse complement strand
TTGTGATCTCTCTCTCTGCCAAATAAATAAATAAAATCTCTTAAAAAAAAAAAAAAAAAAAAGATTAGGGACACCTGGGTGGCTCAGTGGGTTAAGCCGCTGCCTTCGGCTCAGGTCATGATCCCAGGGTCCTGGGATCGAGTCCCGCATCGGGCTCCTTGCTTGGCAGGGAGCCTGCCTCTCTCTTCACCTCTGCCTGCCTCTCTGCCTGCTTGTGTGCTTTCTCTCTCTCTTTCTGACAAATAAATAAATAAAATCTTTAAAAAAAAAAAAAAAGATTAATCACGGAGGGTTAAACTAAGGGTCTGCTAGGACCCTCCTCCTCCCAGCCTGGATAGTGACTCATCAGCCTCTTCAGCTCTGTAGCCACTATGAGCTCTAAGCCATGCCCCTGGATGCCCACATCAGAACAAGGGGGAGAGAGGGACAGAAAAAGAACTAAGAGCAACAAAGAGAGAGCAGAGGAGCTATTGCAGCCATAGGCCCTGGCATGCAGAGAGCCGCCATTAGCCTTTGAAAAGGAAAGAGCCCGGAGTAAGCCTCACTCTGACTCTAGGCAAGGACTGTGTGTAGCCATCCTTGGCTCCAATAGCAAGTCCAACTACACGGGATCTACACCAAAGGCAACCTCCTTCTCAAAAGCCGCTTCAGACAAACAAGTAACACACAAACAAGTAACACCTGCAGAGCATCTGAGGCTTACAAAGCATTCCTGTATTTCTTACCTTGCTAGGTGGGTAGAAAAGTTCTTTCTAGCTCTACTATACAGATGAAGAGCCCACAATTCAGAGAGAATAAGTGTCTTTGCAAGTCATGGTCCTAGGCCCTCAGGCCCAGACTTGTCTTCAGACCCTGGACTATTCTCTCCTCCCCCTCAGGAGCACTCCTGCTGTGGGTAGAAGAGCAGCAGCAGCCAGGAAACCTGCCCGCCACCCTCTGCCCCTGTCCCCACTCGGCAGGCCTGGCCTGGAGCCACACTGGCCTCACGGAGGTAATCACCAGCACCCCAAATGTGCCTGGTAGGAGCTGCAGGATGTCTCTTCACAAATTGCCCTGCTCACGGCCAGACATGCATGTCAGTTCGTAGCACAGTTTCTGAGCTGAGATCTAATGCCATTTTCAGCTGAGTGTCTTCCATCCCTTCCAAAGGTCAGTGACTGGACTATTGTGAGTGAGCTTCATTATTCCAGAACCAGCTTGAGGCCAAAAATAAACTCTCACCATGAACCCCTGCCCTCAGCCTTCGCCAGTCGCCATTCCCCAAATGCCTGAAGTTCATCTGCAAACCAGGCTCACTGCTTTTGCAGATGCAGTATCCTAGGCAAGGTGCAGATTTTCTGTTTTTCTGCTGGAGGATTTGCTTATTCCTTCTTTAAGAAGTGTTCAAATGACACCCCATTCCTTCTTTCAGTCACACCTATGCGAACAACAGCAAAGCCTTCCTTGGTTCCCAGAGGCTCACCACCCCCAGCGGGGCTCCCCCGTCCATGCCTCCATTCCAGCACTAGTTACAATGTATTTGCTCTTTCAAAAATACATTGAACAAAAAAATACATCGAGTTATATAAAAATGTGTGAGTCGATTTAAAAATAATGTTAAGTAAATAATAATACATGTTGAACTTGGATACGACAAAAAGGAGTCTGCAAAGGACTAATGTCTTGGGAAACAAAGACGTGGATTCCACTACTGCTTGGTCACCAACAATATCTTACTGGTTTTGCTCAGAAGTGTCTCCAGACAACCTTTCCGTACCACCACTACCATGTCTAAGCTCAGAATTCTAATGCGCCCAATAAGCATTTTTGGTCACAGACCGCCAGTTACCAGCATGCAGTCTCAGCCTTCAAGGAGCTTGTTAAGTTCCTGGAGGGGTTAGATAAGTGAGCAGACAGTTACAATACCATCTGATGAATGCAGGGTAAGGGCTCACCATAGAGTGTTCTGGGAGGGACACAGACTCCAGCCTCGGAGGTTGGGGAAAGATGGCAGCCATCTGAGCTGAGTCTTGAAAGACTGGTAGAAGTCATTTAGCAAAAGAAGAAAAGAAAGTTCAGGCAGAGAGGCAACTGTGAAGATCCATACTTTCTCCAAGAGCCATTTTCTTTTTTGTCTGAAGGCTCTGTGTACATTTTTTTTAATAGTGCTGGCTTATTGGTAATAAATATTTTTAGATTTCATATGTCTGAAATGTCTTCATTTCACTTTCTATTTTTGAAAGATATTTTTGCTGGATATAGAATTTTAAATGGACAGGATTTCTTCCTTCCTTCCTTCCTTTTTTTCAGTACTTTAAAGATGGTGCTCCATTGTCTTCTGTTTGTATTGTTTCCAGTGAGAAATCTGGTATTCTTATGCCTTAGTAAAGTATATGAACAATTTGGTTTTGATGTGCCCCAGTGTAAGGCTTTTTTCCTGCATGTTTTTTGTGTTAGGGGTTCGCTGAGTTCCTGAATTGGTAAATTCAGTTTTTATCAAGTTTGGAATTTTTTAAGACATTATTGCTTCAAATATTGTTTCTGTTCCCTCCTCTCTCCCAAGGACTCCATTTACAGATATATTAACCCCTTGACGTTGTGCCATAGTTCACAGATGCTCTGTTCATTTTTTAGAAATTCTTTTCTTTCTCTGAGTTTCATTTTAGGTAGCTTTTATTGTTCCATCTTCAAGTCCATCAACCTTTCCTTCTGCAATGTCTGGTGTCTATTTCTACCATTAGTCCTGACCAGTACATTTGTTTAACCCTAGATATTATTCTTTTCATCTCCAGAAGCTTGATTGGATTACAAAAATGAAAAAACAAACAAACAAAAAAACACCTCCCATGTTTAACTTTTGGAACATACAGAATACAGTTATAATAACTAAGTTCATTTCTTTCTAAGATTTAATTCTAACATCTGGATTAGTTCTGGATTAGTTTTTTTTTTTTTTTTTTTTAGAATTTATTTATTTGACAGAGATCACAAGTAGGCAGAGAGAGAAAGGGGGAAGCAAGCTCCCCACTGAGCAGAGAGCCCAATTCAGGGCTCAATCCCAGGACCCTGGGATCATGACCTGAGCTGAAGACAGAGGCTCTAACCCACTGAACCACCCAGGCACCCCTGGATTAGTTTTGATAGGTTGATTTTTCTCCTTCATCATGCACTGTATTTTCCTCTTTTTTTGTATAACTGGTAATATTTTATTGAATGTCGGTGTTCGTGAATTTGACCTTTTTAGGATGTTGGATATTTTTGCATTCCTATAAATATTTTTGAGCTTTGTTCCAGGAAATGGTTAAGTTACTTGGAAATAGAGTGACCCTTAGGGGTCTTGGTTTTGAGAAAGTCAGAGCAGTGCTTAGTCTAAAGCTGATTATCCCTCACTAGGAAAGATCCTCCTGAGAGCCTAACCCAATGCCTATGAATCCAGACTGCCAGGTGGGAATAGGCACTATTCTCACCCCATGTGAGCACTAAGTACTGTTTCCTTAATCCTTCTGGGTGATTCTTTTCCTAGACTTGGGTAGTACCTTCATTTGCATGCAGTGATCAGTGGTCTATTGAAATTTTAAGGGGAGACTCTCTACGTACCCTGAGTTCTCTTTCTGCACATTCTCTCCTGTTTGCTACTCTATTCTGTAAAATCTGACTGCCTTAGTCTGTTCCAGACTCTCTCCTTTATCTTCCCAGGCCTGGTTTCCTCTTCCCTGGACTCAGTTTGGAAATTCTTCTAAAGCAGTAATTCAGTGCAATCAGAGGAATAAGCTCCTTTATTTCCTGTCTCAGAGACCACTGTCCTTCATCGCTTGATGCCCAGTGTCTTGAAAGCACTGTTTTGTGTGTTTTATCTGGTTTTTGTTTTCTTTTGTTTTGTTTTGAGGCAGGAGGCTAAATCAAATCTGTTACTACATCAGCCCAATCAATCACACAGTATTTTAATACTGGGTTTATGGGTCTAGCCATCCCATTGGACTTGGAGCTCCTTAAATGTAGGGTCTGTGCTTTATTCACCTTCAAACCTTTATACATTCCTGGCTCACAGTGGAGATGTAATAATAACTGATGAAGGTTAATTCAGTATCAAAAACATATGCCGCCTTTTGCCACTGCTTTTGACCACAATGGGAGTTCTGGCACCAGGGATCCACTATATAATTACAACATCTTGGGGTGGAAAGAGAACATGCAGGCCCTCCATTTTATTCCTTTAAAAAACATAAAAGTCTGGCAAAACATCCCTAACAAGACATCAGAAGTAGGTATGGTGCTTATGTGGAGAGAGAAGACAAGAGACAAGGTACCATGTCTCATCTGCAGGTAAGATGCTTTGCAATGGAAGCCTCTTTGGCTCATAATAATCTCCCTACATGCAACCATTACCAGCATGGCTATGGAGACAAAGACAACAGGACCACTAAGCACAGGGAATGGATACATGTTGAGAGCAGAAAACAGGGTAGAGATGGTAGCAGAGAAGAGACAGGCCCCAAACAGAATACAAAGTCTCCTTGGAGAAGACTATTGAAAAGGAAGAAGGGCTGGGCCTCCTCATTCTCCCCGTTTCATCTTTGTCCTTGGTTCCCACATGGTGCTGACTTAGCAGGAGACATCTGCCTTCTTTTTTCCAAGTGGCATCAAGCCACTCGCAGCACATGCAGGCACGTGCAGGTACACGCACAGACCCTAAACCCCCATGTGGCTGGGATGAACACAGATCACTAAACAAGCAATCTCACAGTAAGACCACATATAGTCACAGAGATTCTGAGTGATGCAGAACGTCAACCATCGTTACTGGTTTTGCTTATCATGAGGAGAGTGTGTGAAAACAAATGTGATGTGAGCTACTACAAGGAACTTGGATACTAACAATCTGCACGAATCCTCTTTGTCCCTGCACCTTAGGTAAGACAGTCCCATGTTCCCTCATTGTAAATACAGGAGCTAAAATCCAGGATGACTAAAGGACAAAGTCTAGAACTGGTTTTCCTAGTTCTTAATTCTAAGATCTTAGCCTCAACCACCCTAGATCACAAGTAATTGATGAAGTTGGTGTCATTGATATATAGATCGTTTTATAATGTTGCCTGACAACACCCCTGCCATCAAAAACAGATGCCCTAGAGAAAAGCTGGCTGGTAACCAGACTGTGGAAAGCTACCATCAAACTCTTCTTCTTCTTCTTTCAAATATTTTTATGTATTTATTTGACAGAGAGAGCAAGAAAGCACAAGCAGGCAGAGTGGCAGAGGGAGGGGGGAAGTCGGCTCCCCTCAGAGCAGGGAGCCCAATGTGGGGCTCGATCCCAGCACCCTGGGATCATGACCCGAGTCAAAGGCAGAGGCTTAACTGACTGAGCCCTCCAGGCGTTCCCACCTTCGAACACTTCTAAGCAGCATAGAGTGAAGGTGCAATAGACATGAGCTCAAAGACTACCCCCCAAAAAGACTGGAGGTTTTCTCCTTTTTTTTTTTTCTTGTCCTCACCGCAGACAGACTGGCTAAGGAGCAGAGTCCAGTCAGCGAGCAAACAGAATTAGGGAAAAACAGGGTCCTGGACCTTTAATCTCAGCTGAAGAAACTCCAAATGACTGTGTTTGGATTATACATACACAAAAGGTATACAGCTAAACAGGAAGGGCCTTTTCCAGAAAGCTATGTGGAAGCTGCCTAGCAACCTGCAGCAGGGACATTCTGGATTCCTGGTGTCCAGCATCCCAGTGAAGTTCAGTTTTCTCTCTGAGAATTCATGCCGACTCAATCCACAATGTAGCAGGGGACGAAGAGAACAGGGAAGGAGTGGGGAGGAAATAATAGGAACAAAAGAGGAAAAGAAAGGAACAGAAGAATAAGAAAGTCAGGCTTTGTTTTCCTATTCCGATTAGCCCAAGCTGGGGAGGGTTGTGGGTAACTGCACCATTATAAAATCCTATATCTTTTTCTGAGTCCTTCCAGCAAACACACATCACAGCACATAAATAGGATTCCCTGACAGAATGTCCCCACGGCATTTCTAAATAAGTTTATTTGGTTTTGGAAAACAAACCCTTGCCTGTGTAGAGTCCACACCTTTAAATGGAATGGTCTTCTGCGGAAGGGAGCATTCCACGGTCCTAGG
Source organism: Mustela nigripes (assembly GCF_022355385.1). NCBI lineage: Eukaryota > Metazoa > Chordata > Mammalia > Carnivora > Mustelidae > Mustela > Mustela nigripes. The sequence continues at coordinate 31,406,160 of NC_081566.1, read as the reverse complement.
CCTCTACCGCATCACAACAGGATCAGAAATGAGCTCTCCCTAAACCAGCAGTAGGCTGGCAAACAGCTAGATGGCTCAAAGGCAACCTGAGCACAGAGGACAGAGAGCAGTTGGCCTTCAAGTGAGGGAGGAGCCATTTGAGGAAGGTCAGCCAGGAAACAGCAGTGGAATATCTCACCCCTGGAGCAGGACAGTGCTGAACGGACTGGACACAAGACTAAGGATGCAAGAAAGACTGTGAGGTGTGGCTTAAAAATCTTTAAAACCGGGGCACCTTGGGTGGCTCAGTTTTTAAATGTCTGCCTTCAGCTCAGGTCATGATCCCAAGGTCCTGAGATCGAGCCCCTGTATTGGGCTCCCTACTCAGCAGGAAGCCTGCTTCTCCCCCTCTCTCTGCAGCTACCCCTGCTTGTGTTCCCCCTCTCTCTGTATCTCTGTCAAATAAACAAATAAAAATATTCTTTAAAAAATCTTTAAAATCAGGACAAATAATTAGCCCTTCTGAGTGGGTTGGTTATAAACTCATCCGGAGACAAAAGATTAGACAGGATCCCCATTAAGGATTGGCCCCATCAGGAACATTCTGTGGGACCCTGCAAGGAAGCTGACAGTTCTCTCCCAGACATGTAATGATGACCCCCCCAGTCTCCATTCCAAGACTTCCATAGAGTCCTAGGAAGAAGGAAATCAGGCAAAAGCCCAACTATGATTCCCTAATGAGACAAAATAACTTGCTGGCATATATATTTGGATTTTGCATTAGTCTTTGTACGGTTTCTTCTTCTCTGCTTTAAGGAGATATGAGACATTTTGTGCACCTGTCTTTACAGGTCAGTGGGAGAGGGTAGTGTACTTGGAAGGGCAGAAGCAAAACCTGCCTTCACCTTCTCTTCCTGGGCTTTTGTTTCCTGCCATTCTGAGTACTCTGCATGGGGGGTGGGAGGAGATGGTCAAATTATAGAGGGAGCCAAGAGGGGAAGCAAGAAGAGAGAATTCATGCTCCAAGACCAGAAGGGGACAAAAGTCTGCAGGTTCTAAGAAGAGAGGGTTCCCTCACAGGGCTGGGGAGATGGTGGAAGCCCCTAGAAGGGCTGGTGGAAGTCACTAGGTGGTAACTGGCCAAGACCACTTTTCAGCTGCTTCTTCCAAGTAACATCTACCTTAGACGAATGTCTTTTTTTTTTTTTAAAGATTTTATTTATTTATTTGACAGAGAGAGATTACATGTAGGCAGAGGCAGGCAGAGAGAGAGAGGAGGAAGCAGGCTCCCCGCTGAGCAGAGAGCCCGATGCGGGACTCGATCCCAGGACCCTGAGATCATGACTTGAGCCGAAGGCAGCGGCTTAACCCACTGAGCCACCCAGGCGCCCAAGACGAATGTCTTTTTACATAACTCTAAACCACTACGTTTATTTCTCTCTGTGAATTGCATCATACGGAAAAACACCCAAAATATGTCCACCATTGGCAAAGCCTTTGGCAATCTTTGTTAAACAGATGTGTTTGTAGTAGCCATCTCCTGCCCATGGATCTGATCTGCCTGCTGACTGTCACTTGTGGATAACATCAGTTTCTATGAATGACAATATTTCCTCGTACAAATGGAATATGTCCTCCCACCAAGCCATTCTTCTGGCAAGGGCACCCTCTACTTCTTTTACACAAAGCCGATATTTATAGACCTTAGCCCCATGCAAGGTACAGAAACATATATGGGCATGGTTTTGCCTCTTGTGCTTAACAATCTTATTTTTTAAAGATTTCATTTATTTATTTGAGAGAGAGGGGAAGAGATCATGCAAGCAGGGAGGGGCAGAGGGAGAGAGTCTCAAGCAGATTCTCTGCTAAGTTCAGACCCCAACATGGGGCTCGATCTCATGACCCTGAGATCATGACCTGAGCTGAAATCAAGAGTTGGCCACTTAACCAAATGAGCTACCCATGCCTAACAATCTTAGCAAACTTGTTAAGAAACAACACAACCTACAAGTGAGTGGTAAATGTAGACAGTAGTGGCTTTAGGCCCCTGGGAGTGCAGGGGAGGGGGGTTTGGTGATGCCCCAGGAGTGAGCTGGCAGAAATCACTGAGTCCCCACTGTAAGCCAGGCCCTGTGCCAGGTGTGGGGCATCATAATCTTCATTTAGAACTACATGACTCCCTGAGGACTGTCCTGGCAACCAGCTTTCTTTACAGATGGGAAAACCTCATGGTAAATGAACCTAGAATTTTAGCCAGATCTGACTCCAGCATCACATGGTCACACCCAGGAGAGGATCCTGGGGTTGACCATACAGGAGTGGGTAATTAGAGCTTGGACTCGAGTGGAGACTGGAGAAAACAGAAGTGAAAGAAGGCTCTCCAGAGAGCTATGCACCTGCCTGGATGCTGGAGAGGGAGGAAAGAATCAATTGAAGATGCTCAGGCTTTGAAATTCTCACAGCACCTTATGAGGCTCTGCTCACAAAGGTTTTCAGTCTCATTGATTTCCTCGCTCAGATTAGCCACAAATATCTGATTGTGATCCTAATTTTTGGAATCCAATACCTAGAACGGCAGTTCCCAAAATGTGACCAGGAACCCCCGAGAAGCCCCGAGACCCTTCCAGATGGTCCTTAAGTTCAGAATTATTCTCATAATAATACTAAGTCACTACTCTCCTTTTCCACCCTAGATTTCTCACAAGTGTCCAGTGAGTAAAGTTTCCAGAGGTTACATGGTCTGTGATCGTGTAGTGGACTGAATGCAGAGGCACATATGACATTCCAGCTGTCATCTACTAAGGCAGGATTAAAGAGATTTGCAAAGATGTAAAACAATGCCCTTCTTTTTATTTTTTACATTTTTAATATTTATCTTAGGATATAATTTATTTATTTTAGATTATTTGCTTATTTGAGAGCAAAAGCCAACAGCGGGGAGGGGGAGAGGGAGAGAGAGAATATCAAGTCCAAGCCCTGCTGAGTGCAGAGCCAACACAGGACTCCAGCTCATGACCCTGAGATCATGACCAGAGCCAAAATCAAGAGTGGGATGCTTAACCAAGTGAGCCACCCAGGTGCCCCACAATATCACTCCTGACACTAATGGTTTTGTTTTGTTCTGGAAAATATAGCTATAGCCAATATGCAATGGGTTCATTACTCCTATCTTTAAATGACTTAATAAATATTTTAAAATCTTTTCAGTTTTAATTCCTAAAACAGTAAGTATTAGTAGATATAAGTCATACAAACAAAGCTCTTTGGGATTTTGGGTAATTTTTAGGATGATAAAAGAGTCTTGAAACCCAAAATTTGACACCCATGGGTCTAAAAGAATAATGGTAAAGACGGACTCTGAAAATGTATTTGTGTTTAACCATTGCTTAAGGATGGGCCAGACAGTGCATTATGCGGTTTATATTTGTGATTTCATTGGTTCCTCACAACAACATAGTAGGGTAGGAAACCTGTCCCCATTTTGTAGATCAGGAAAGTGAGGCACAGAGAGGTTGAGACACTTGTCCACGGTCCTGCAGCTATTCAATGAGCAGAACAAAAGTCAAGCCCATGTCTGCCCAGGCTACTAATGGCTATCCCGCTCTTATAAAACCAATATTGCGGTTGGAAGAAGGGGGGTGGGGTTATGGACATGGGGGGGGCTGTGCTTTGGTGAGTGCTGTGGGGTGTGTGGACGGATCTGTACCCCTGGGGATAAAAATATATGTTTATAAAAAATAAAAAATTATAAAAATATATATAAAATTTATATAAAAATATGTTTATAAAAAATAAAAAATTAAAAAAACAAAACAACAACAACAAAAAAAACCAATATTGCAAAGATGTTACATGTTAAAGATAGTTTAAAAAGAAAACAGTTAAAAAAAAAAAAAGCCCATAGACCTAATAGTGGAAATGGAGCAGACCCACTGTGAAGGAGGAAACTTCAGGGTAAAGGGGTAGAAACTAATGCATATATAATGAGTAGTTGATGGGTAAATGAGTAAAATTCTTTAACCCTGAACATGAATTGTCTGCCAGGTGCTGTCTGGTGCCTCGAGAGGACAGCAATAAACAAGACAGACCCTTCCTTCCCTTTAAAGAGCTTAGAGAGCAGGCGGCTGACTTTAAACAAATAATTACACAAACATAAAGCAGTGCAAAAACACAGCGACGTCTGGATGGGAGTTGAGCTTGCCAAGAGCCGTCTCCGTTCATGACATACGGCGAAGTGGGGAGGGCAGGAGCAGGCAGGGCAGGCACCCCTGTGGCACACGCCGCCCCTGGCCCTCCTGTCAGAGGCTGGCTGGGGCTGTTCACACAGTGAGTGTGAGCACACACGCATTTAAAAGTTCCACTGTTTCCTTCTTTATTTTTCAGCTGCAGACATCTCTGGACTATGGAATCTAGATAAGCCAAAATTACTGTTTCATTTGAAAGGACAAATATGTTTTGTGAGGCCTGGTGGGCTAGGGAAGTCTGTGGGAGGTGTGAAGCTCTTGGGTATGTTTGGTCTGTTCAGAGAATTTCTGGAACAGGACTCTGGGCAGACGCAAGAATAATAACGAGGCCGGTGGGTGGTATTGAGGTGGGTTTGATGCAGTCAGCCACACTCCTGGCTCTGGTGTGCAAACACTGGGCCAAGGTCACGAAGGAGTGAGGAGAGATGTGAACAGCTCACACAAACTGCCTTTCTGTGGGACTAATAGAAGGCCATGGTCATCTTCACAGGTGATGGTTAAAGAACAGTGGGGTTCCCTCACTGATGTGTGTAACCACAGATGGCCCCCTGTTTACTATTCCCGTCCTCCTCCTCCTGAACCTGGCCAGACAAAGGCCTAGCTTCAGTACCCTATGATACATGGCTCACATAACCAATGTAAAAATAAAACACATGCACCATTACCAAGACCTTTGGCTGGGAAAATGTGTCTAGTAGTATTCTGCTTGTTCATCCTGATCTAACTAGGATGCTCTATGCCAGTGGCTCCCAGATTTATGTCTCTGGCCAAACCTCCTTCCTTAGCCCCAGTCCCAAAGTCAACTCTCTACTACATCTCTTGGATAGATCAAACTCAACCTATTTGAACCCAAACTCATGATCCACCCTTAAATAACACCGGACCCTCACTTTAAGACATGGGCCACTTCTATGAACCCAGCTCCAGATAAGTCACTAGTTTTCCAATTAGTCTAACTAGTCCAACTAATCAACTAGTCTTACAACCTCCACCCTCAATCCTTTCACAGCCAATCCACCCCCTGCTCCTGTTGGCTCCACCTCCAAAGTCTACCCATGCTCTTCCCACTTCTCTCCATCTCCATGGCCATCATCAGAGCCCACCTCTCCTCTCACCTGGACAGTGACAGTGCCCTTCTTACAGGACTCTGCATCCATTCCACCCTCAGCCTCCAATCCAACCCCTGCATGGCAGCAGGTGGTTGGGTTTAAGAGGGAAAAGCAAGAAGTAGGGGTCAAATCAAGAGGCTCTTATGATATTCCTAATGAAGTGTGAAGAGGGCCAGGATCAGGGTGTGGTAATGAGACCCTAAAGTGGTGGATGGACACCAAGCTCTAGGGGATGCAACTCTCTAGGCTCTCCAGGGAGAAGGTGATGCAGAAAAGGAGGGGAAAGGCCCAGGGGCAGACACTTGGTAGCTGGGAGTGCAGTGGCACTATTACGAGAGTTAAGGAAGTCAGGAGGAAGAGCTGCTCTGGGGGTCTGGAGCAAACCCTGTTGACCCTGAGATAGTAGAGAACAGTTTCACACAGTGTCTTATACCTCATTTATGTGTTTTATATGGAAGATCTAATAGTCACATGAATGATGAGCTGCCTGGTCGCTAAGACCACATCTCCTACGGTTTGGAACCCCTAACCTCTGAAGGCTAATGCTTATTTTCAAAATAAATTTCCCTGCCTCTTTCACATAGCTTCATACATGGTAATGTTCCAGCTCAGATATCCTGGATCCACTTGTTTTATGCTAGCATTCCTTGACTCTGAGCCAGCCATATCTGCTATCTGCTTAGTTTAAATGTCTTCTAAGCCCATGAATTAGGTCTTCCCAAGTAGGCAGGAAGAACTTCTGAAGCTTCCTCTTCTGGCTTGCCTAAGGTCCATGGCATATCTACACTGGTCCAATGGACAGACAAGAAATGCCCAGTCCCATAACCCAAAACATAAAGCCTTCTTTCAGACTCACATCAAATACTACATGGTCCACAAATCAATCTCGGCTTATCCAGTAACAGCAGTAACAAAGTTGTGAGGAGCTCATTCGCATGAACACAGTATTCTCATGGACCCACTCCTGCAGCTGTAGAAGGTGTGTCTTCTCATTTTCTAAACTCTAGCCCTTTCTCCAAAGATCTTTTTGCAGCATTTATCATGTGCACTCTAATTGACAGTTGTTTGCTACACCACCAGATTAAGAACTCCTCAAAGGCAGGCTCTGAGAATGATTCATCTCTAGGATCCCCAGTGCCTCAAACACAGGACTCCAGCATGTATGATCAGCAAAGAAATGAAAAAAGCACAGTCCGCACAGACAGTTGTCTGTGTCAACTTCAAAACTCAAGGAATACTTAGAGGCTTAGAACCAATGTTGCCAGGTAAAGATAAAATGACCCTATAATAAAAGTAAAAAGAGTAAGAAGAGCCCACCACAGGGCGATGACTCCGGCTTCCCTTACCGCCCCTGCTGATCTGCTGATGGCACCAGTGAGGCTGGGGGGCTGCTCAGAGCAGATGTGCCAGTCCTCCAGGAGCCAGGTTTCCCTCCCCCTACTCCAAGGACAGAGGGCACTCATTTGACTTCCGATGCTTTGGTGTAGAACCAACCCCCAAACAAAAACCAACAAGGACCTGCCAAGAATAAACAAAGAGGAAGAGAAAGAGAGGAATGTTCGGGGCGGCTGGAGCCAAGGACCCACAGCAGGTCCCCGGGAGCTGCTGCTTCCACTACCTGTGAGTTGCCTGTCAGACCAAAAACGCCACTGCTCCTGTCTGGCTCACAGCAGCCGAATCCCAGCAGCCCAAGAGACACAGTCAAAGCCCGAATAAATACACGGACGTAGCCCTTCCCTCTGGGGGTTCCCTGGCGTTGGGGTGCTGGGAGAGCATTCACCATGGCTACTGAATTTCAGAAGAAGGCCAACACTCAAAGCCCACCCCACCATCCCCTTCTCCTCACATGAGGAGAAACAATTTCAAAGCAGACCTACTTTTATTTCTAGGGACTCCAAGGACGCTCCCAACTGGGGGCATTAGGATTAGGAGTGGGATAAGGTGGGCAAGGACAAGGAAGAGTTTCAGGAAAAAATGCAACACATCAGCCCCTGTGTTCCACAAAGGAGACTGGGAGGGGAGGGGCCTCTCCCCAGAAGCAGGTTCTTTCCCAGCTGTCAAGAGGGAAGGGGCCCTGCTGGCAGGCTTGTGTCAGAGCCAAGGACATAAAGGCTGCTGGGAGAGGCTTCCCCAAGGGGAGGCTTCAAGCCCCAAGGTTTGGAGCTTGGCGCCAGCAACAGCAGGCCCAGCAACTCTGTGCAAAGCGGCAGAGCCCGAAGCCTGGCTGCGAGGAGGGCAGCAGTCTCCTTCCAAAGCCCGTGAAGCTGCTGGGAAACATTTCTGCAGCGCAGAATCCAAGTCCTGGACTTGGGTCTAGGAAGAGGAGAATAAGGGACAGCAGTGGAGAAGACAAGGAAGGAGCCAGAACGGAAGGAAGGCAGTACTTGGGAATGGGAGCAGGGAAGAGCGTAGTTATTCCCACAAAGTTAGAGGAGGGGAGCCCTGAGTTGGGGGGAGGAAGTGGGCAAGGAGACAAGGCGGGGACAGGACACACATGCGGGATCAGCCTGGATCGTGCGCAGCGAAGTCCGGTGGCCCCAAAGGAGAAAAACATGGGTAGTGATTTTAGAGGAACAAACATCAGAACACTTGGACCTCAGAACCTCGGGCCTCTGGAGGACAGTGGAGAGGCTTCTGCCTTCCACACGCCAGTCTATCTCAGCAGCACCAAGGGCTGGCCTCCCTAAGGATGTCCAGCACCTTCCAGGATGCACACGTGGATGGCCCAGACAGGTGGGGTGAGGGGCAATGGTCTGTCTGGCAAGACTGTGATGAACAGACTCTGGGGAAACACCAACGAGGAGCGAATGAAGCAGTGAGAGGAGGGAGGGTTGGAAGAGGGCACTCACCCCCACCGGCAACCCCCCCCAGCCAGGAGCAGCTGGGCCCCACGTCGGCAGGGCAGAGCAGACATGTACGCGTGGGGCTCGGCTGGAGGGTGAGCTGACCAATTGTTCCTTTAGTAAAATCACCCCATAAAGATGGAGCAATTCTTTGTTTGTGCCCCAGAGGAGCTCAAGCAAAGGACACTGCAGGAAAAAGAGTTCTAAGAAACAAAGATGCTATTCTGCTGCCGACCATGGCATCTCTGCCACTGGGTGCCCCCAGGCCCTTGCGCACAGCAGTTGTGGGAGGGAAGCTTGGAGGGAAGTCTTGGCTCCAGGAGACGTGCTCATTTATCATCGCTGCCGGCCAGCCCGTCTGTTCCCTACTGGCTCTGCCCAGCCGCCCACAGACCCTCCATATGGCTCAAAGTGGTGCTTTTGGGCATTGTTAAAATGCCACATCTATCTACCTGCCTGGCTGGGAAGGAAGCCCATGGTGAAGAAGCCGTGTAGTGGCACACTCTGTCCCCAAGCCTAGGCAGGGACATTGCCAAGAGCTGCCCGTCAACTTTCTTAATATTTCTGGAACCCCTCCATCTCTCCCCATCCTCACTACCACTGCCTTAGCTCAAACCATCATTATTTCTCTACTAAAATAATACCAACATTTCCTATTTGTTGTTTCTGTTTCTAGGCTTCCCCTCCGATCCATTCTCTAATGGGAAAAGTCCCTGCTGAAAATCTCTGGATAGATCCTCCTGCTCTCTGGCAAAAATGCAAGCTCTTACCACCTGTGATCCCACAAGGTTATCCCCAACTTTCTGCTGGAGCCCCGATGCTTGCTAGTTCGTGGCTCTCTCTCCCCCTAAGGTCCAGCCGTGTGAACTCATTTCATTCTCTCCAAATGCACCGTGTTCTCTGGACTGTCTCCACGCTCTCCCATCTCCCCACCCTGCCCCCAAAATTCTTCTCACAAGGCTAACTGTAAAAAGCCTTCAGGGCACAGCAAATATCCATCTCTCCTTGACCCCACAGACTGGATTAAGAAACCTCTGCCCATGTCTTCTTTTCGAACTCCAGCCTCACCAATCATCATGGAACATTAAAACCGTCTGTTTCCCTGCTGTCTCCTCCTTGCAATGTTTTTATTGTTTTATTTATTCTCAGTGTCTAGCTGCTCAATTATTTCTCAAATGAATGAATAAAATATGCTTGCCAACCACAGACAGTAAATCAGTGACCTCTCTGGGAAGATTCAGAAGGGCTGCTGGCATCACAGAATGATGTCAAGCCTCTGGAAGCCCAGCTAGGCTGAAAACTTGGCTTTACTTGGCTTGTTCAGAAATACCGCCGCCAGCCCCCACTCTGTGCATGGATGGTGGACACAGTAGGTATTTCAGTCCATCAGCAAAGAGCAACAATTTTTATCGATATGCAGGCTCAGAACAAAGAAAGTTCAATTTGCTACCTGGCAATACCTTTGATGTGCCTTGCACACAGTAGGCATTAAATATAAGTTTAGGAAAAAATGGAATGCCATAACTAAGAGATGAAACCCTGTTCACCTTCTATACTAAAATAACGACCTCAAGTCAACCGTTAATGTTTTCACTGAAGTTGGTCTGAAAGATCTGGCCCAAAGTTACACAGCAAATCCCAAATACGCCCAAGGCACCGGCTCTCAGGAAGGGAGCCAGGAGGGATAAAGAGGGTTACTTTTTTCCTCTCTCCAGGGGGAGAAACACAGAGGCACAGAAATGCAAAACTGCTCCATGGGGACAGAGACCAAACTGGCTCCTCTAAATGTTTGCTCTCTGCTCATCCCAACCCCAAAGAGGGAGCACAGCTGAGCCAAGACACCCCACCTCCTCTGTGGACAGTGAGTGGCAGTCAGCCTGTTAGCAGTTCTCTTGTTCTCTGATCTCTTTCTGTACCTGACCAGGGAACAGCACTTCCAAGCACAACTCCTGGCTTCCCAGGAACCTTGGAATGTCAGCAGGCAGCTAATATGCATAATTAAGGTCATTAAATTATGAATGTGAGAACATTCACTAGAGGATATTTAAATAATGAGATAACAGCTTTGCAAGCAGTCTGATTAAAGGGGAAAGCAGCTGCTGAGTGAGCCTAGCAAGAAGGTGACATCACAGAAGCTCGCATACAATGCAGAAGAGCCTCTTTCCTCTCCCCAGGCCTCCCTGCTCCCCACCCCACCCTCCAGGGCTACTGTCTCCAGTCTCCAGATGCTTGTAGCTGGGGAGGGAGGTTGACACACTCAGTAGAAGGTGTGGAGAAATTTTCATTGGTGCACTATTATTTAATTTAACCCAAAGACCAAGAGTTTGAAAAAGAGATCAATGCCTGCCATTTCATAGTAAGAGGAGAAGGTTCTGGAACTGGACTGGTGAGAGTGGGTCACTTTCTCCCATTTCACGGGCCTCTGAACCAATTTGGAAAGAGGGGATGGGGTCAGAGAACCTGCAGACAGCGCTCACTGGGCAATAGCCACATCTGTCTGGGGTGGGGATAGTTAAGAGAAGGAGAAGGGGAAAGAGTCATCATGATTAAGAACCCCAGTGCTGATTTATTTGGAAATTACTACGCGCCAGGCTGTGTCAGGGATTTCACAGACACTATGTCCTCTCAGCCACCCTGCCAAGTAGACATCATCATCTCTGTTTTGCAGATGAGGAAACACGCTCAGAAGGTAAACCCTGGCTTTGAGAACGTCTCGAAGTCACAGAGGCAGTTAGTAGCTAAGGGAAGGCAAGGTGAATAGGATAACACCTCTACAGCCTATTTTCATGCGAGGGGCTACCCCACCAGGCCCTCCCTCACAACTCCCCACACCTTCAGCCCTTAAGAAAGGCTTCAGAAGCAGGGGTGAAGAATCAGCAGAGCAGGAAGAGAGCCACGCCCTGTAAGTGGCCTGGGCCCCAGAGGTCTGCCCATAAGGTAGGTCTTCAACACACACTGAATTAGGGGAACATCTGTGGTTGGAATCTGTGACTCCCAGCTCTTCCACTTCCTAGCTGACTTGAGGCTGATTTTCAGTGCCTCTGTTTTCATATCTGTACAAGGGGAATGATGGTAATAGTCCCATCTCATAGTTCTGTGATGATTAAATGAATCCATAGGAGTTAAGAGGACCTGGCCCATGATAAGTGTTCAATAAATCTTAGCTCTTAATATGGCTGGCAACACTGACATTATCCCGACTAATCCAAACACAGAAAAGCAAGACACCTGAGACGCCTGGGTGGCTCAGTCAGTGAAGCGTCCGAATCTTGATTTCAGCTCAGGTTGTGATCTCAGGGTTGTGAGTTCAAGCCCCACGTCAAGCCTGCTTAAGACTCCCTCTCTCCCTCTCTTTCTCTCTGAAAGGAAGGAAGCAAAGCAAACCAAGCAAGACATCCTGGAACCGATGTGTTTCTATATACAGGGAGTCCTGAGACCGGCTGCTCCCTGAGACTGACCAGGGTCTGAATGGCCAACGCAGATGCCTCCCCAAAGCTGAACACTGGCTCCTTCCCACACTCAGTCAGCCTTCAGTTCCTGACAGGCGGCCCTGAGTCCACAGAACTGAGACTTTCAAAATAAATAATAAAGTGTCCACATAGACTGTGGTGAGCAAGAGAGCTCTGTGTGAGACTCATGTCTTTCATCGCAGTGAACAAAGAACAAGGTGGAACTGGCTCAGCCTCGCCTTGTTCTCTGTGAGGTTCTCAAAGGGGCAGCTGTGGGGTGCCAAGGGAACACCCCAGAAGACTTAGGTGTGAGCCTGGCTCTTCCACTCAGTGGCTGTGCCACGTCAGGAAAACCAGTCAGCCACTCCGCGCCTCACTTCCTCAGCTGTGTTACTATGAGGATTAAGGGGCATAATGTGCACAATACACTCCGTTTGCTGTAAGGCATCATAGCCATGGAGGGAACTAGAATTAATATTTTCATTCTCCCTAATTCAAATGTGCCTGCTCCGATGTAAGCTCTTCCTTCCCTCCAGTCAGACCTCACCTGCACACTTTTGCTCACACTTTTGTACACTCCCTTCTCTCAGCTGGTTTCAGGGTCTCAGGGGAGCAGCTGGTTGAAAGGGGCAATGTGGGTGACAAATGCACAGTTTGGTCTGAACTCCCAAAGATAGAGTCAGGGTGCTATTTTCAGCTGGGCTCGTGGTGGAAAGGTCAGCATGTGACCTCATGTGAGAGTTCTCCATGCCCCAAGCCTCGTGCTCAGTTTCAGAGCCTGGGAATTAGAAAGAGCCTGGTCTCTAGGGCTGAGCTGATTGTGAAAAGCAGGTCAGTGGTTTAATACGGGATGAGGAGCAGCCATTTTGGGATGCCAGAGCATCATGGAGGTCACGGAGCCAGGGACCTGATGACAAGATGCTGCCCGGTCAGGCACCACTGTTCAACACCACATGCCTCCTCCCAGACTCAGGTAACACCTAGGAACACCCACTGGAGAACAGTGCTGATTGTCACTCCCCACAACGATGGTCTTGGCTCCAGCTCTTAAAAAATTAAGAGATTTTCATAACCATCTCCAATGACTCCCTTCACCACAAAGAAGACAAACCCAGTGAAATTCACAAACTAGTATTTCCTGTCTATAATAAATCTATGGATTTATAAGCTACATACCTTGCTCTTAATTCAATGCCTTCCTCGTATTCACTCTGATCCCTCCCCTGAAAGGTTCTGAAGTAGTGGGAGAAAGGGAGGGATTCTAGAACATATATGGCTTTCATACAATGTACCATGAACAAATGATGAAAGGAGCCAGAACACCTCAGATGGAAAATGTGTTGATCGAATTCATGGATAACTTTTGGCAAGGGAGGCAGATTAAAGAGTGCCATCCTTTAACACAGCAAAAGCACAAGCCACAACAAAAAAACCCAGGTAACTGGGACTTCATTAAAATTAAAAACTTTGTGCAAAGTACACCATCAAGAAAATGAAAAGACAGAGTGCCCGCAGTGAAGCACCCAACTCTTGATTTTGGCTCAGGTCATGATGTCAGGGTGGTGAGATCAAGCCCTGTGTCAGGCACCATGCTCAGTGCAAAGTCTGCTTGAGATTCTCTCTTCCTCTCTCTCTGCCCCTCCTCCCACTCACTATAAATAAATAAGTAAATAAATAAACAAAATCTAAAGAATGAAAAGGCAACCAACAGAATATCTGACAATCAAAAATATCATAAAAAATAAATCTAAAACTGTTACTTGGCTGAAGCTACATCCATGCATATGGGGGCAAAAAGTTGCAACTTACTTATATACGAGGCCCCATGAGCAGTTCAGAGGAGAGTGGTGCAGGAAACAAAAGGCTGCTTCCCAGATAAGACCTCTAAGTACCTAGAGAACAACAGCCCCCCCAGGGCCAAGTTCTAGCCATTGGGTTAAGACTCACCCTACCGGCAGTCATGGAGTTGAGTCCAAAGAGCCAACTGCAAAAGCAAACAATGGCAGAACTATGGTTTCTCCATGTAAAGATGCTTACCAAGAATGAGCTCTGTCTATGAGCGCTGGGATAGGTGAGACGCTGTGAGAGCAGGAAAGGGAGAGTACAGCAGAACATGGTGTCTTCTAGTCCAAACTCAAGAGTCAGATCAAAGTGTTCTGTAACTGGAAGCACGATGTGATCCTGTTCTGTCCAGATGCCAGGGTTTAGCACTGGTAGGAGAAGGGCATTTCGCCCACACTGGAATAGAGGACAGAGCTTCTGTGTGTCATTCTGGGTCACACAGGAGTAACATCAGCACTTTGATAGAGAAAAAGGTCCATAGCCCAGCAGGGCGGGGTTCACAATGGTAAGTGATAGGGTTGCACAGGGAAAGAAAGGGGATTTCATAACCATCTCCAATGACTCCCTTCACCACAAAGAAGAGAGCTAGGTGGAAGAAGAAAGCATCAATGGCTACTCTTGAGTCAACATGAGATCATGAATACCCCTTAAACCATAAGTTAGGTTCTAATGGTCTTGCTTTAAAGCAACAGAAAAAGGAGTCATTGTTCTCTTCCTACTACCGTGATTTGTTCCATGACCATATTCCCAGATTGGTGCAGCCAAGGGAAATGGGGGAAACAGATCTGGAGAAATGTCAAATCACAGACTTGGATCCAAAACGCCGACTGGAAAAGAAGATGGTAGAAACATCGTTCATAGTGGAATCTATGAAATAACTTAAGACTAGCCGGGGCCAGTGAATTTTAATCAACAGTATGATGTAGTAGTCAAAAATACAAATTTGAATTAAGAGCAATCCAGAGAGATGTAGAGATGTGGTGAGGAGTGATGGAAAGTACTCAAACCTTAAAGGACTAGGGTTTGGGGAGACTTAAATCTTTTTCTTGCTCTGCCATGAACTAGCTGAGCCACTTACCTCCAGATCTCATCTGTTACCTTCACAAGGATGCTGTTAGGACAGGTGATCTCTAAGACCCTTCTCATTCTGATGCTCTTCTAATCTATAAATGTGATTTCAAAGTGAGGAAAGCAAGAGTCCTACTCAGTTATGCTCTGATCAAACCACAGAAAGAAAACCGAGTTTAGTCCTGGGTCCCTTGTGAGAGACACAAGGACAAAGGAGAGAGAAAAGAGATCACCACCAAAAAATTCTCACACCACATGAATGAAGCTGTTTTTTATTAATCTTGGAGAGGTAAAGCCTCTAGGCAGAAATAATGGTTTTCAAATACTTGAAGCATCGTTGTGCAACAGAAAAGCTAGATTTGTCCCATGAAGTCCCAGGAGTAAAAAGGCAAGAAAAGAGGATGGAATCCATAGGGAGGGAATTTTAGTTTTATATAAAAAGGAAATTCTCACCCTTGAACTTATCTGGAAATAGAATGGTCTTATTCCATGGGCTGTTCAAACCTCAGGAGAAGGGAGTCAAGATCTAACAAGTAGGGGACCTTGATGACATCTTGAGGTCCTTCCCAACTTCAAAATTCTATGAGAGCCAATAACATAATTGGAGATCTAGTTAATTATCACAGACAAAGAATGGCTGATTATTCAACAGTCCATATTCCATATCTAAGTGGCTGGCACACAGTAGAGGTTTAATGAATATTTGTGGGAGGGAGGGAGAGAAAGAAGCAAAGATGGCAAGTCCAAATCCCATGTTCCACTGGACGTCCAGAAAGGTTCTTGCTAAGAAATCCTTCCACTCAAGGCACTGGATGGCAGCCAAGGCCTCCAGTGCAGGCATGCGAGCACAGCTCAGTGTAATTATGTAATTAAACACCCGAGTTCCCAGGAGGGATTGAATCAAAATGACAATCAGGAGAGAACCTGTGGCTTCTGCCACTTCCCCCACCTTCCTGCTTGCTGCTTGGCAAGGCTAAAGGGACAGGCAGTCCCCCCCACTGTGTACTGTCTCTGCAGAGCTGTTAAGATGCCTGTTAACGCCCTGCTTTGTAAGAACCCTTCAGATTTTACTCTTGTTATTCCAAGGGGTGCATTCTGCTTCCCTCTACCTAACCCAGGAAGCGCTAAGAGGGAGACCTGGCCCTCAGATCTGGGGTTATGATCAGGAAGACAGAGTTCTCCCCTGGCTCTGGCTTTGCCATCACCCCCGCTCCAGACCAGCCCAACTCCTCTTCTCATGCCCAGGGAGGAACAAAGGGACCCTTCTGAACAGGGTTAGCCCTACAAGTAACCTGCAGCTCTGCAGAACTCACAGGTGATTTCTCATCTATTTGATTTTCTTTTTTAGCTCTGTCATTTTGCTCTTTGCACCAAGACCCCTCTCTCTGCCAAGCTTTCTTGTGGCAACAGTGGGTTTTTATCACCATGTAGCTATGATTCAGAGCCAGACCTCTCGCTGATGAGAGCTAAAATTATTCTCGCTCTCATACACATCGAGGACCACAATGGGGAAAAGTGAAAATGGAAACATTTCTGAGTCTTACAAAGTCACTGCTAACAACTGGCAGAGCTGGTCCCGACAGCATCTCATCTGTGGCAGCCTCACTAGCAAATTGTCTTCTTGATATTTAGTTCCACCAGCAAACCCTATCGAGCTCTTCTGTAGGCAGAGCACTGTGCTGGCCCTATTCTGTCACCACCTTTGCACACCTCCTCCAGCCTCTACTCCCCAGCCAGTGCCCACCCAAGTCCCCTGCCAAGCTGCTGAACCAATAGCACAGACCAAGTGTGCTGTAAGAATGGCATCAACATCAACCGACAGGCCATCTGGGGCCCCGGGCTTGGCACGAGGCAGAATGGAGGGCTCTGAAAGGGGAGAATTCTCACTTTCGTGGATGTCACTGCATTGGTATGCTACAGATGAAGACACAGCCTTGGGAATTAAGTAGCTTGTTCACGCGACTATTAAGTAATGGAGCCAGGATTCGTGCCCACACTTATCTCTCCTGCTCCCATGGACAGCCTACAATATGATAACTTTAGAAATTAAAAACCATCCTCCTGATCCAATGTCAGTTGCACGTGCAGCTTAACTGGTTTCGTCAGCCATGGAGACGGCCTCATAAACCAGCCTCATTTTGGAGTTAGTCTCCTTTCTGAGGAGTGTTGATTGAAAAGGGGGCTGGCCAGGAAAAGAGGACAGGCTTGGATGGGAACAAGCTGGCCAGAATCATGGCTGTGGCATGTTTAGCTTAACCAGCTGCCATTTAATCCAGAAATCACAGAGGATGTCCTCCAAGTAAAAAAATAAAGTCTGTATGGCAATGATTTTTCTAAAGGGTAGAGTGAAAGATTGAGATCTGGGTGTTCAAGAAATGCAGTCAATTAGCCTCACTGCAATTTGTCGCCATCCCAGGCTTTTGGCACGTAACGGCTGGCTGGAGGTGGTCCCTAAGCACAAGCCCACTGCAGGAGGGAGACGGAGATGCTGATGGGCTAGGAGGCACAGAGCAGGCACTCAGCCCCTCTTGGATGAGTGTTTGGCAGGAAGGGATGCTGGCTGTTTTCTTGGTAGCCTTCTGCTCACCCAGTGGCCCTTCTTACCGCTGCCAGTGACTGGGAAGGTAGCACAGATGGTGGAGGGACAGTGAACTTGGGGGCCAGAGATCTGGGTTTGAATTCTGACCCCACCAGTCCTAAGAGGTTGAGCCAGGGGAATATAACTGACTGCTCTATGCTCCAGCCTCCTTACCTGTAAATCTAGGATAAAAACACCTATGACGCAGAGTGCCAGGAAAGCCCAAGAAGTGCATGTGTGAAGGGTTCTATACACAGTGCATGTTGGGTAGCTCACTGTTAGTACAGTTTTTACCTAGCATCTCTGTAAGCCCTGCAGATCCTACCCCTTATTCCCTGGCCAGTAAAATTTCTCTTCTTTAATGACACTTTCATCTCCACTTTACAAAAAAGATCACTGTCCTTCCAGAAGTCTGGACACAGAAACTGGCTGGATTGCTATTCCCCAAACATGGACTGTGGGCATAATCCCACCCCTCCTGACCCGTGGTTCCAGTGACCCATGGTCAGTCACAGCCTGGAAGCTGAGGATCCTTTCTCTGTTGTCAGAAGATTAACAGTAGCCTAACACTAGGTCACATCATTCCCCTCACCTCATTTCATGACACGGGCATTTTACCACCTCCTGTCATCACAAGAAATTGTGATGTGAGCACAGCACAGTAAGATATTTTGAAAGAGAGAGAGACCATCTTCACTTAACTTTTAGTACAAGATATTGATATAATTGTTCTATTTTTTTAAAAAAATTTTAAGAGATTTTATATGTTTATTTGAGGAAAGAGAACAAGGAAGAGAGAAAGAGAGAGCACAATCTGGGGGAGAAAGAGAGGAAGAAGCAGACTCCCCATTGAGCAGGGAGCCTGACGCCAGACTCCATCCCGGGGCCCTGGGATCATGACCTGAACCAAAGGCAGCTGCTTAACTGACTGAGCCACCCAGACAGCCCAGTGGTTCTATTTTATTATTAGTTGTTGTCAATCTTTACTGCGCCTAATTTAGAAATGAAGTTTTAGCATAGGTTTGCACGGGCAAAACTAGTACACATAGGGTTTGGTACCATCTGCAGTCGAAGGCATCTACTGGGGGTCTTGGAACGTGTCTTCCACAGACAGCGAGGTGGAGGGGGTGCGGATGGGGGACTACTGCACTACTTTCCAGCTTCCCATGGTCTTTTCTGCTGGAAAGTCTTTCCTACTTTGTATTTTCCAAACAAGATTATAAGCAAACTCAGGAATGGATGATGTCTTCCCAGGGCTCCGCCCAGATAAATGGGGTGTGACTGCCTTGTTATCCTCCTTGACCCCGGCTGGGTGAAAGGCCTCTGCCACTATTCCCGTAACAAGCTACCCTTCCCTTAGCAGAGTTCACCTCACTCCACAACAAGTCCCAGCTCCCCCAGCAGACCACAAGCAACATGAGAGCACAGTGTGGAGCAGGCTTACCCCCTGCTCCATCAACAGGACTTACACAGTGTCTGGCACATGGCAGATGCTTGAAAATAGTTTGTTACATGAACATCCACTAAACTGCCGATTGACTGGGGTTCCAGGGAATTGACAGGTGACTCTGACACTTGTTTTCTCATAGTTCCCTGGTGGGCTTTCCTCCTCTGGAAAATGATGTTCTCCTCTGTGTGATTTCCCTCTATCCGTCTGGAGTCATAATCCCAGAGGCTGAGAGCCCCAGTAAAGACAAGCAACAAAGAGGTGTGAAGCTTGATGAATAAAAGTTCCTTTGCTTCGAGCAAAATGGAATCCTTACCCATTCTTTCCCCACCTTCACTTCTCATCAAGCTTTGAGGATGTCCCATCAAGGGCCCTGCTGCCAGAACCAAGACCTGTGGCTAGGATACCAGCAGCTGGCATGCTGATATGGAAGAAGGGAAAACACTGAGCAGAGGGCACTGATCTGGGCTGGAGCTCAGCTCTGCTTCTAACTGGCTGTAAGACCTACAGCAAGTGACTCCACAACTTCCTTATCTAAAATATGGGAAATGGGGCGCCTGGGTGGCTCAGTGGGTTAAGCCTCTTCCTTCAGCTCAGGTCATGATCTCAGCGTCCTGGAATCAAGCCCCGCATCGGGCTCTCTGCTCGGCGGGGAGCCTGCTTCCCCTCTCTCTCTGCCTGCCTCTCTACTTGTGATCTCTGTCAAATAAATAAATACAAATCTTTAATAAAAAAAATTAAATATGGGGAAGATCGATCCCATGGAACAGGAAGGTTGCAAAGGTAAGAGAGACACAAAAGCAAAACAGAAGCAAAAGACTTGATAACAGGAGTGCCTGGGTAGCTCAGTCGGTTAAACATCTGACTCTTGATTTAGGCTCAGGTCATGATCTCAGGGTTGTGGGATTGAGCCCCATGTCAAGCTCCAGGCTGAGTGGGGAGCCTGCTTGGGATTCTCTCTCTCCTTCTCCCTCTCTCTCTCCTTTCCTCTCCCTCCCCTTCTCTTTAAAAAAAAAAAAAAAAAAAAAAAAAGAATTATAGCAACTGCTCCACATGATCATTTTCACTTGGAAGAAAATCGTATTTTCTTTTTTTTTTTTTTTTTAAAGATTTTATTTATTTATTTGACAGACAGAGATCACAAGTAGGCAGAGAGGCAGGCAGAGAGAGAGAGGGAAGCAGGCTCCCCGCTGAGCAGAGAGCCCGATGCGGGACTCGATCCCAGGACCCTGGGATCATGACCTGAGCCGAAGGCAGCGGCTTAACCCACTGAGCCACCCAAGCGCCCGAAAATCGTATTTTCAAAAAGGAAGAAATTTCGCAAATGACGTGGGCATCTCTAAGGTCTGAAACAATAACCTTCATCCAGTTGGTTTCCCCCTGGAAGAGCTCCCTAGCATCTAAGACTTTTGCTGTAAATTCTTCTCCTCAGTACAGTAATCCAGCTATGAACAAGGTTAAATCTTCCCACAACACACATAATCGGATATGGTGTCACTATAATTAAAATTCAAAATAACAGAGAAGGATTCCAAGGACAGCACCTCCTCTCTGCAATCTTTCCACAGCCCCCTGCCTCCCCAGCTCTTTTCCCTGCCTCCCAACACCACACACACCAAAGAGAACATTTTCTGCTCCCATATTCCAAAATAATCAGCAACAGAACCAACAAAACAAAGTGAAACTTTGCTGTTAGATAAAACTGGGTTCAAAACTCAGTTCAGCCTCCTCTTAACCTGTGATCTCGTTACTTCATGTCTCTGAACCTAAGTATTCTCAGCTGCAAAACAAGGATAATAAAGCCTTGTTTGAAGTTACTGGGGAAGAGACAGCTCCCAGCATGAAACCAGGCTCACTTTGGGTGCTCAGTGCACCACTGTTTCTAGCCCCTTCTCTCCTCCTCCAGAGGGCACTTTCACTGCTCATGATACTATTTCCTGTACAGTGAAGATCCTGCCAGTCTGGTATGGGCAATGATGCCTAGGAGGCCTTCCAACCACACAAAATCATTCTCTCTTTTTTAAAAGAGGCTCCTCTAATTTCTTCTTAAGTCAGGACAATTTTTTTTTTTTTAAAGAAGCTTTATAGCAAAAGAAACTTACATCCATATACATGTATTTTGGTGACCTGCACTTAAACAGTGCAATGCACCTGATCCTCTAGGCAAGTTCCAATTCTCTCAAAGTGGAGCACACCTGAAGGACCAATAAATGGTTGAGAAATATCACTGCTCAGTGAGCCCAAGAGATGTATAGGAAGAGAGGGACCAAGGCAGGCGCCAGGCAGAGAACTACCACTGTTTGAACAACTCATGTGAGAAGTACTTTGCTAGAGACAGGGCATTTCATTTTCCCATCTCCAAACTTGGCCCCACAGCACGTAGAACCTCCCTTGTCAGCTGAGTAACCTCCCAAAGGAGAAAGCACTAATCAAGAGTAGAGGTGGGTCTGAAAACCAGAACGGCCCAGCTCCAAAGCTCATGTTCTTTCCCATAGTCAAAGCACACACCCAGGCACAAAGGAAAAGAGGAAGGCAAGGGAGACACACTGGCCCTGCCTTCCAGAAGCCGAGAGTTTCAGAGGAAGTAACAAAATATACACAAGACAAGAACAATAACTAGGAAGTCACAAGAATATTTAAAGAGCAGTGTGAAGTCTAAGTGCAAGTGAATAAACCCCAAGCAGAGTCCACTAGCCTTAGGGAGTGTGAAGACAGCTATGGGTTGCAAATCGGGAGGGAGAATCCAGAGAGAGTTTTCTGGAGGTGGGGGACAGACAGAGATGGAGAAGACAGAAACTAGCTGGAGGTTGTGTCAGGGATGGGGATACCCATGTGAACTGCACAGTAGCAAGCAGATTTTTTTTTTAATCAGTTTCTAGAGGAAAAAAATAACCAGATTTACCAGCTAAGAAAAAACCTCTTAAGAAAAAAATGAGAAAAGACTGGCTCCTTCTCCCATAGCATTCTGGACAGTGCCCTATTTCCTACATAAACATAAACCAAAGACAAAACTAAACAGCTCCTGAGAAGGAAGGATTTTTTTTTCCCCTAAGAACAGGAAAGGAAAAAATTCACTGAGAAGAACAAGAAATAATCACTGTGACTAACAACAGCAAAATCACAACATGTGAATGTAAAATTTTCAACTCTTTCAAAGAGCTATGCTACATCATGATCTCATTTAATTCTCACAAGACTAAGTGAGATGTAAGGAGAGCCTCTTACCCCTAACCTGCAGGAATTCAAGGGTATAACCCAAAGCACAGAGCTGACCCACGACTTGAACCAAAGTCTTTCAACCAGCAGTTCAGGGATGAAGCTCCAACAGGGGATGTCTATAATGTTTGCTGGTATCAACAGAAGGGAGGCGAGGAAATGGAGGAAAGCTGAGGCCACCTGAGCCCATGACTACCTAGAATAAAGACTACATTTCCCAACCTCCTTTGCAGCTAGGTGTGGCCAGCTTATCAAGTTCCAGCCAATGAGATATGAAACAGATAATATGGTACAACTTCCTAGTCGTTCCCTTCCCGTTCTTTCTACTTTCCAGAAAACAAAAATAGGGCTGAAGCTGGAACAGCAATATGGGATCCTGATATGGAAGTCACGTGCTGAAGACACCAGAGTCACCTGGGTCTCCGATGACAGCTGAGCCGCCAGACCACCCCTAACCTTGTAGGAAACATATCCCTTGTTGATGCTACTATTACTCTCTGTCTCTGTCCAGCAGCAGAACCCATATCCTAACTTATAAAGCTTTGCCAATGGGACTAAAGACTACTTCCAAAACTCTGGAGTCTCCTCGACTGCTCAGAATCAACAAAACCATAAATATTTATTGAGAGTCTACTATGTGTTTGAAGTCTCCCAAGAGTATATTTACAGCCTCCTGGGAGATGTGTGCCATCTCATTTTTGAAAAACCACAATATTGGTATAGAATGCAAAAAAGTATATTCAACAAAGGTGAAATGGAAAGAAACAAGAAATGTTTGAGAAAGATCACAAAGGAGGCAGGGAAAGTCCCTATTTGCTTGCAAATAACAGTTTCTGCTGAAAGGAAGCCACAAAGCCTACTAGCCTACTGCATGTGGGTGAGGCAGTGGGGTCAAATGTCCCGGTGTGCAGGTCACCAGTGTCCCTTCCTCAGGAGAGAAGGTGATATACAGAAGCCACCAGACGTGAGCCCAGTTACTCTCTGGTATCTCCTGGGCTCAGGGGGAGCTTGACTCAAACAGTGACCAGGAGGAGAGCTGGCCCAGCAGAAGAAATAGAAGGAGGGCTACTGTGGGGCAAATGGAGAGTTCCAGGGTCCCTTCAGCACTGACATTCTGCTGTGGTTTTGAGGAGCTGAGGTGGGGGGAATTGGCAAGGGAGAAATGATCCAAAGAAACAGGTGTGCAGTGCTGAGGTAGGAGACTGATGTTCGGGGCGGGGGGTGGGGGGGAGAAAGGAAGGTAGAGGGGTGGAGAGTGTGTGGGGTAGAAGTACAATGTCTAGGCCCCCTGCCATTATCGGGGAAAGGAAACGAATGTGGCTTAATTATAATGACAGGATGACAGCAATGACATTATGAGGAAAGAATCAGAAAAGTGCAAAAGCCCATATTAGGAAAATGGTGAAAATGTCTTTTCACCATCAAATTCTCTCTGGAGAGCTCCCCAAGACAGGGTCATGTCCCTCGTCTGAGACATTCCAGATAAAGAGACTCTTTCCTACAGACAATCCTTCCTCCTTTGAGGGATCCCTCAGAGGCCTGGGCAAGGTCTGGCCCACAGTGGCAGCTCCATCCGCAGGCCTCAGTCACCAGCTGCTGGGTGATGGGACCTGTCTCTGTTCCTCCCACTGCCTCCATCAGACTCCCTGAGAGTGCCACCTACAGCGCATGTGTCCTTGGCACACAGCTGGGGGTCTGCTGGGCAGGCATTCAGCAGGGAGATCAGGGTGGGGATTGGCTCGCCCCAGTCTGGGTCAAGATGCCAGACTAGAAATGGGACATCATAGTCACCTATATCCACAGCAAATCATAAAAACTCATTTTAGCCAATAGATTGAGCCTCTTCCTATTGCAACTTTTTTTTTTTTTTTAAAGATTTTATCTATCTGAAAGAGAGAAAGAGGAGGGGGAGGAGAGAGAGAATCTCAAGCTGACTTCCCACTGAGCATAGAGCCAGACACAGGGCTCCATCTTATCACCCCAAGTCGGGACCTGATGTGGGGCTCAATCTCAGAACCCTGAGATCCTGACTAGAGCTGAAACCAAGAGTCAGATGCTTCATGGACTGAGCCTCCCAGGTGCTCCTGCAACTTTTTACCAGAACTGAGAAAGGTGGACAAGCTTGCAAATAGTGTTCCTGTATTCTCTGGGGAACTAGCCAAGTTATAAGGAGATATTTGGTGCCAGAGAGCAGAGATGGGAATCTACAGAAGATGTCTGGATAATCTATATTATTTAATACACTGCTGTAGAATAGTCAAGAAATACTATTTTTTAAAATTTCTTTTCAGCATAACAATATTCATTGTTTTTCATCACACCCAGTGCTCCATGCAATACATGCCCTCCCTAATACCCCCAACCTGGTTCCAACCTCCCACCCCCAGCCCCTTCAGAACCCTCAGATTGTTTTTCAGAGTCCATAGTCTCTCATGATTCACCTCCCCTTCCAATCTGCCTCAACTCCCTTCTCCTCTCCATCTCCCCATGTCCTCCATGGTATTTGTTATGCTCCACAAATAAGTGAAACCGTATGATAATTGACTCTCACTGCTTGACTGATTTCACTCAGCATAATCTCTTCCAGTCCTGTCCATGTTGCTACAAAAGTTGGGTATCCACGCTTTCTCATGGAGGCATAATACTCCATAGTGTATATGCACCACATCTTCCTTATCCATTCGTCCATTGGAGGGCATCTTGGTTCTTTCCACAGTTTGGTGACCGTGGCCATTGCTGCTATAAACATTGGGGTACAGATGGCCCTTCTTTTCACTACATCTGTATCTTTGGGCTAAATACCCAGTAGTGCAATTGCAGGGTCATAGGGAAGCTCTATTTTTAATTTCTTGAGGAATCTCCACACTGTTCAAAGTGGTTGCACCAACTTGCATTCCCACCAACACTGTAAGAGGGTTCCCCTCTCTCCACATTCTCTCCAACACACGTTGTTTCCTGTCTTGCTAATTTTGGCCATTCTAACTGGTGTAAGGTGGTATCTCAATGTGGTTTTAATTTGAATCTCCCTGATGGCTAGTGATGATGAACATTTTTTCATGTGTCAGATAGCCATTTGCATGTTCATTGGAGAAGAGTCTGTTCATATCTTCTGTACACTTTTTGATATGATTATCTGTTTTGTGTGGGTTGAGTTTGAGGAGTTCTTTATAGATCCTGGATATCAACCTTTTGTCTGTACAGTCATTTGCAAATATCTTCTCCTATTCTGTGGGTTGCCTCTTTGTTTTGTTGACTGTTTCCTTTGCTGTGCAGAAGCTTTTGATCTTTTTTTTTCTTTCTTTTTTGGGGGGGGCAATAAACTTTTATTTATTTCTTTTTTTTTTTTTAATTTTTTCAGCATACAGTATTCATTATTTTTGCACCACACCCAGTGCTCCATGCAATACATGCCTTCTCCAATACCCACCACCTGGATTCCCCAACCTCCCACCCCCCGCCCCTTCAAAACCCTTAGATTGTTTTTCAGAGTCCATAGTCTCTCATGGTTCACCTCCCCTTACAATTTGCCTCAACTCCCTTCTCCTCTCCAACTCCCCTTGTCCTCTATGTTATTTGTTATGCTCCACAAATAAGTGAATTCATATGATAATTGACTTTCTCTGCAACTTTCTCTGCGACTTTCTCTGTGACTTATTTCACTCAGCATAATCTCTTCCAGTACTGTCCATGTTGCTACAAAAGTTGGGTATTCATCCTTTCTGATGGAGGCATAATACTCCATAGTGTATATGGACCACATCTTCCTTATCCATTCATCCGTTGAAGGGCATCTTGGTTCTTTCCACAGTTTGGCGACTGTGGCCATTGCTGCTATAAACACTGGGGTACAGATGGCCCTTCTTTTCACTACAGATGTAGTGAAAAGAA
>NC_081566.1:31308805-31380397 GCF_022355385.1 Mustela nigripes | reverse complement strand
AATGGATAAGGAAGATGTGGTCCATATACACTATGGAGTATATGGACCACATCTTCCTTATCCATTCATCCGTTGAAGGGCATCTTGGTTCTTTCCACAGTTTGGCGACTGTGGCCATTGCTGCTATAAACACTGGGGTACAGATGGCCCTTCTTTTCACTACATCTGTATCTTTGGGGTAAATACCCAGTAGTGCGATGGCAGGGTCATAGGGAAGCTCTAGAAGCTTTTGATCTTGATCAAGTCCCTAAAGTTCATTTTCGCTTTTGTTTCCTTTGCCTTTGGAGACATATCTTGAAAGAAGTTGCTGTGGTGGATATTGAAGAGGTTACTACCTATGTTCTCCTCTAGGATTCTGATGGATTCCTGTCTCATGTTGAGGTCTTTTATCCATTTTGAGTTTATCTTTGTGTATGGTGTAAGAGAATGGTCAAGTTTCATTCTTCTACATATATTTTCCCAGCACCATTTATTGAAGAGACTGTCTTTTCTCCACTGTATATTTTTTCCTGTTTTGTCAAAGATTATTTGACCATAGAGTTGAGGGTCCATATATGGGCTCTCTACTCTGTTCCACTGGTCTATGTGTCTGTTTTTATGCCAGTACCATGCTGTCGTGGTGATCACAGCTTTGCAGTAAAGCTTGAAATCAGGTAACGTGATGCCACCAGTTTTATTTTTGTTTTTCAACATTTCCTTAGCAATTTAGGGTCCTTCTGATTCCATACAAATTTTAGGATTATTTGCTCCAGCTCTTTGAAAAATACCGGTGGAATTTTGATCGGAATGGCATTAAAAGTATAGATTGCTCTAGGCAGTATAGACATTTTAACAATGTTTATTCTTCCGATCCAAGAACATGGAATGGTCTTCCATCTTTTTGTGTCTTCTTCAATTTCTAAGAAATACTATTTTTAAAAAATATTTTATTTATTTGTTTGACAGAGAGAGATAGCAAGAGCAGGAACACAAGCAGGGGGAGTGGGAGAAGGAGAAGCAGGCTTCCCGCCAAGCAGGGAGCCCGATGTGGGGCTTGATCCCAGGACCCTTAGATCATGACCTGAGCTGAAGGCAGACACTTAATGGCTGAGCCACCCAGCTGCCCCAAAAGAAATACTATTATCAACACATGTAAACCTCAATGCCAAGAAGAAAAATTCACAAAATACCATTACTTCAAAAAGCCCACTTAGCCTTTGTTTTCTCTGTACTCCTTGAGGACTCCTGGGGCCTGACTGCTAGGGTGACTGGCTAGGGAGAAGCATGACCCCTTGGCACAAAGGCAGGCCGTGATTCATGCCCCACCACTCCCCTAGACCCCAGTTCTGGCATCAGCCCCCCACCCCACCCATGAGCACACAGTAAGGGTACATCTGTGTGCATGTGTACACACAGGCAATGCAGGATAGCAGAGCGCTCCATAAGCCCAGTATGACAACAGCAGTTGTCCCGAACAAAGGTTGCTTAGAATGTGTGTTTATGAGGATAATTGCCACCACATTACACGGAGTGCAATAACTTTGTTGTTAGCACAACCATTTGTCAGACATGTCACATGGAAAGTGGAACAGCTGTAACTGTAAGTGACAGATTGATGAAAAATAGCTGATTTCCAAGGCACCTGGTGCCCTGAGCCTGTATCCTAATCTTGTTCTTAAATTAAAACAACAACAACAACAAGCATACAAAACTTTCTACTGCAGGAACTCTTGACTTATGAAAATGGACAGAGAGAATTTTCAGGGTGGTGTTGAGTCAGGGCCTCAGGCTGGCCGTCTGTGTACTCAGACCATATGAACGCAGGTGGGCTCCACAGAAAGACCTGGCTTCTAATTCAGAGGAGCCTGGGTCCAAAGCCTGTCTCTCCTGCTTACCAGCCCTATGTTCTTGGGAAGGAAGTTACCTTTACTGGGTCCATTTCCTTATAAGCCGGTGATAATAATCTCTAAGCACAGAGTGATTCGGAGCAGCAGAATCCATGTATGGAGCGCTCGTCACAGCACCTGGCACATAATGAGTGTTTGGGAAATGGCGTTACAGTGCAGCAGGCTTGCCTACCTAAACGTCACACTTGGTTGCATAATGCAGAGGTGACTGCCTGTGTACTATTGCACTTTTTAAAAAGGAAATGGAAATATCATAAAGATCTGAGAAGGTAGATAAAAAAGGTGATAATAATAATTTGAGGTTTTCCTGGAAGATTATACCCAGTAAGTCATGCTCTCCATAGAATAATGGTTTTGGAAAAACAAACTTTTTTTTTTAAGATTGTATTTATTTATTTGAGAGCGAGAGTGAGCGCATGTGCACTTGCACGCATGAGTGGGGATGAGGCAGGGGGAGAAGGACAAGCAGACCCCACTGACGTGGGACTCGATCCCACGACCCTGCAGTCATGACTTGAGCCTAAATCAAGAGTTAGACACTCAACCGACTGAGCCACCCAGCCACCTGCACTTATCTTTATTATTTGCCACCTAAAACTATTCTTTTTCTTCTTTTCTTCCAAGTAAAAAGTTGCAAATAATTTACCTCATATCTGAAAGCCTTGAAGACCCCATGACATGGGGCCCGCTTCCTAAATGACCACTTGCAGCAAGTTTCCTGCAATGCATTTAATGAAGTATTTAGATTAACAAAATGTCTCCTCTCCCCTTCTTAGAGACAGAAATTGGGCTCAGAGCACAGCACATATGGCTGCTTATCTCATGCCCCATGGCTCACAAAAATGCTGTAAGCAGTACCTAGAAAACTAGTGCTGTTAAGGCTGAAATTGTCCTAGAAGAGCGAAGGTCTTAAATCCTTCTACATGAGAAAGCACCTCAGGTTCTAATTAAGCTAAAGCAATTAGCCACCCACAGATACTTAACGCTGCTTCCCATGGACAGGCAATCATCTCTATTAAAAGAGCGAGAGTGAAGTAAATCCCAAGCTCCATCAGCACACACTTCCCACAAATCAATTACACCTAGACACATGCAGTGACTACTCAGACCCGAGCTCTGTGCCTTGCAGAGAGGGCTCACATGAAGACCCATATCAGACACGATGAGCTGGTTACAGAAAAGGAGGAGGCAAGCAGCCAGTGGGACAACTGGGGGGTCATAAAACCCATTTGCAGAGGGGGTGCTGGATCCCTGGGAGGTTGGACAAAGTAAGGCAAACTGACACCTTAGGTTTCCTGATCTTGGAATTCCCTGGTTAATTTAACAATTGCTATCAACTCTACTCTGAGGGAGCACAAAGAACAGAACAGTCTCTGGTTGCTGTAACCAGAGCCCAGCTTCATTATGTGTGACCAGACTCCTGTCCACACTTGAGGCTTCATGGGAGGACTGTCCTCGCCCATGCTGCCATTTGTTGTTGAAGTACCAACAGGGTGCACTTGGCAGGTTCAAAGTGAGTCTGGGCCATTCAAATGCATATACTTAACTCAGCACAGTAAGGCCCACTTCTCCCAAGGATTCCCTCCAGTGAAGATTTCTCAATGGTTTCTAGGCCAAGGCTGTTCCCAGACCCACCATTAGCAACAGCTACACAACGGTCCATGGGAAAGTGACAGATTTAAGCACCTTCCTCAAGAACTAAGGTTGTTCCCTCTCTCTCTCTCTGCATGCCTCTCCATCTACTTGTGATTTCTGTCAAATAAATAAATAAAATCTTTAAAAAAAAAAAAAAGAACTAAGGTTGTTTTTGTTTTTCAGTCCACTCGAGTCAATTCAATAACCCATTACTTCTGACCTGAACAGGAGCCTTTTTATCCTGTGTGGGTTTTGGGAGCGGGGGATTGTTTTTTGGATTTGGGAAATTTCTTAATCATCAAGTAGACATCAAAAATGGGGGAGACAAACCATGAAAGACTGTGGACTCTGAGAAACGAACTGAGGGTTTTGGAGAGGAGGAGGGTGGGGGGTTGGGTGAGCCTGGTGGTGGCTATTAAGGAGGGCACATATTACATGGAGCACTGGGTGTGGTGTATAAACAATGAATTTTGGAACACACACCAAAAAATTAAATTAAATTTTTCTTAAAATGCATGAAAAATAAAAAATGCAATAAAAATATTCCTAGGAGCCACATATAAAAAATAAAAAAGAAACATGAAATTAATTATAATATCTTACTTAACCCACTTTATAAAAATATTGTTTTTTCATCATGTAATCAGTATAAAAGATAATTCATGAGATAGCTCACATTTTTTTCATACATGCTTTTTCTGGTACCACATGGGGCTGTGGAGGTCTAGAGCTATGTTCAATTTGACACAGAAAGACTCACAGTTCACTTTCTATGAGCAAGTAGGTTACCAAGTTGTATAAATAACATGATCTTATTCTAACTTTATAAAAACCTGTGTCTATGTGGAAAGTAATCTGTAAGGGAGAGGCCCAAGGTAATAATAGTTATCTCTGATAGGCAGAATTATAGTTGGTCTCCATTTTACACTTCATGCTCTTTTGTATTTTCTAAATTTCTTTGCAGTAAACACCTTGCAGCAATGCTTTATCAGGGAAACCATAAATTCATCTTTTTTTAAAAAAGCCTTTCTTGTTTTAAGTTATTACATTGATCTTGATCCTGATCCTGCTAGCACTGGAGTTATTACCCTATTTCCAGCCAATGGAACAGACCTCCAAACAGTATGCCTCCTGCCCATCCCCCACCCAGCCCCAGCAACTGTCATACTTACAGCCAATCATCATGATGGCCACTGCAAAGATCTTCTCGATGTCTGTGGATGGGGCAATGTTGCCAAAGCCCACGCTGGTAAGGCTGGTCATAGTGAAATACAATGAGGAGATATAGACAGAATTCTTGCTGGGACCACCTTCCCACTTCCCTGAGCCAGACCCATTAAACTGGTAAGGGGTGCCAATGTCCATCGCCAGTTGGTAGAGCCAGCTGTTGTTGCGAATGGTCTTGGTGTCTTCATCAAAGATCTCGTAGTCCCCGATGCTGTACCAAATGCAGGCCATCCAATGAGCAGCTAGCCCAAACACACACACCAGCAAGACCAGCACGGCAGCTCCATACTCAATGTAGTGGTCCAGCTTACGGGCCACTCGCCCCAGACGAAGCAGCCGAACGACCTTCAGTGAGCTAAACAAGCTGCTGATGCCCTGGGAGAAGAAGAGTGGAGCATTAGGGCCAAGAACCAAAAATACTACTACCCCTTGCCTCCTCCCCACCTGGGCTGTTTGCTTCAGCATAGCGCATTTCTGCAAGATGCAAGGTATGCAAGCCTTTAAAAAAATATTTTAAAACAAGTCACAATATTGAGAAATGCTCATACATATTTGTATAGTTATGTACAATACAATTAGAATTTTATTCCAAGATATATGAAAGGGATATTTCTATTTGCTTTTTTCTGCTTCCATTAAAAGGCAGATAACAAAACAAAAAAGACAAAATTAGAACTTTATTTCTAATTTATTCTAATTATTGTGATAAGAATACAAATATATGTGAGCATGTTTCATATTGTTACTATTTTATTTTTTTATTATTTTTTTTAAGATTTTTTCTTTATTTATCTGACAGAGATCACAAGTAGGCAGAGAGGCAGGCAGAGAGAGAGGAGAAAGCAGGCTCCCTGCAGAGCAGAAAGCCCGATGTGGGGCTCGATCCCAGGACCCTGGGATCATGACCTGAGCCAAAAGCGGAGGCTTTAACCCACTGAGCCACCCAGGTGCCCCTATTGTTACTATTTTATTTTTTTTTTAAAGATTTTTTATTTATTTATTTGACAGAGAGAGATTACAAGTAGGCAGAGAGGCAGGCAGAGAGAGAGAGGAGGAAGCAGGCTCCCTGCTGAGCAGAGAGCCCGATGTGGGACTCGATCCCAGTACCCTGAGATCATGACCTGAGCCGAAAGCAGCGGCTTAACCCACTGAGCCACCCAGGCGTCCCTATTGTTACTATTTTAAAACAATTTTAAGGGTTATGTAATATTTCATACTAAGTAATATGAAATATTTTAAGAGCTGTATGGTATTTATTTCATATTGTATAATATTTCATTCTAATTATACTATACATAATATGCAAGTATTATGTTTTCAAAAAATGGCTAAGAAACACATGAAGAGAAATGTAAAACACTGATAGTGGTTACCACTGCACTGTCAAGTTACAGAATTACAGGAAATTTTTTGGTTATATTTGTATAAATTTTTGTTGCACTTGAATAGATTTATTTAATTTCTATAATTGAAATTATTACTTTTATAGTTAGAAAAATACATACATTTAAAAACAAACACATTTAAAAAAAAAGATAAAAATGAACTAAAGAAACAGCTGAGAAAATAAAGAACTAAGATTCTGTTTTCTCAGGAAAGTTGTAAATTCTTTGAAGCTACGTCACTCCTATCAAGCCAGGGATTATTAATCAGACACCATACATTAAACATAATCAGTCAAGGAATCTCAGAGCTAGAAGGAAGCTTCTGATTTAGGCTGGTCAAGCCTCCGGCCATCCTGCAGACCCTCCCAAGGGCAACAGTGGTACAGAAAAGAACATTAGAGTAGAAATCTAGAAAACAGGGTTTGAGATCCAAGCAAACCACTAACTTACTATGTAAGTTGGGGCAATTCGATAGCCTGTCTCATCTAGATAATGAGGGAAGTGGACTAGAGGAAATGCTAACATCACAGAAGTCAGTGATGTCAGCATTCAGAACCACAAAATTCCTATTCCAAAGTGATTCCAAGGTGTAAGGAAGGGAGATTTCCATTAGTTGTTCTTACGTCAATTAACAAGCAAACAAGCACAAAAACAGAAATACTTCCTGGCACCAGAACTTCGGTCTCCTTCACACCCAGCAATAATCCAATGGCAGGATGATGCCCTTCACCAACTAGAATCAATCACTTTACACTATTCTAAACACTGGAGAGCTTCCAGGTCACTGCCCATGTCTCTTGTCCCCCATTCCCTTAATAAGAACCCCCAAGGGTCAGTTATGTTACAGACAGAAGGAAAATGTGTACCTGCTTTCTGACAAGCCTGTGTGAGAGACTCACCAAGGCTGCTTCCTCTTCCTGGGTACCCAGCTAAACTACATCTCCCAGCCTCTTCCCATCTGGGTGGGTCTCTGAGACCCTTCTCAGCAATGGCTATGAGACGAAATATGTGTCATTTCTAAGCCAAGGCAGGTAAAAGTGAATGTGCTTTCTCTTCCCCTTGGTATGCCTTCCAAATGAGTCTAGTGAGATCCTGAGGCCAAGTATTAAAGATGGGACATAGAGCATGGAAGAAGCCTGGGTCCCTAAAAGATTATGTGGATGGAACATCCTGTCCCCACCAATCAATGTGAATCATATTATGATGTGAATGAACACTAAAACCTCTGAAATAAGCCACTGAAAATTCAGGGAATATTTGGTGGAGTAGCCATTATTAGCCTTCCCTGAGATGCGAACACACAGACCCTATGTAGCATAGCCTTGTCAGTAAAGACTACAGATCATATAAATGGCTAACAGATACATAAAAAAATGCTCATCATCACTAGCCATCATGGAAATACAAATCAAAACCCCAAGGAGATACCACCTTACACCCGTTAGAATGGTAAAAATTAACAAGGCAGGAAACAACAAAGGTTGGACAGGATATGGAGAAAAGAGAACCCTCTTACACTGTTCGTGGGAATGCGAGTTGGTGCAGCCACTCTGGAAAACAATATGGACGTTCCTCAAGATGTTAAGAATAGAGTTACCCTACGACCCAGCAACTGCACTACTAGGTATTTACCCCAAAGATACAGATATAGTGAAAAGAAGGGCCACGTTCATAGCAGTGATGTCCACAATCACCAAACTGTGGAAAGAGCCGAGATGCCCTTCAACAGGGCACGAATGGATAAAGAAAATGTGGTTGATGTACACAGTGGAATATTACTCAGCCATCAGCAAGGATGAATACCCACTATTTGCATCGACATGGATGGAACTGGAGGGGATTATGTTAAGTGAAGGAAGTCAAGCAGAGAAAGACAATTACATGGTTTCACTCATACATGGTACATAAACAATAGCAGGCAGAACAACAGGGGAAGGCAGGGCAATCCACATGGGGAGAAAATCAGAGAGGGAGATGAATCACGCGAGGCTACGGACCCCAAGAAACAATGTGGGGGTTTCAGAGGAGAGGAGTGTGGGAGGAGGGGGTAACAGGGTCCTGGCTATCGATGAGGGCACCTGCTGTGATGAGCACTGGGTTTTATACTTAACTAATGAATCACTGAACACCACATCAAAAACTCATTATGTACTCTACAGTAGCTAACTGAATATAATTTTTTTAAAAAGACCACAGATCAGGCTGCCACACAAATTATTTTTGTTAAGGTGAGGGTGGGGGAGGTGGGATTTATTGCACCTTTTAAAAAATAAAACAAATAAACAACATTTTTGTAGCCATAAAACTTAGAACAGAAATAATCACTTCTTGGGGTGCCTGGGTGGCTCACTGGGTTAGGCCTCTGCCTTTCGCTTGGGTCATGATCTCGGGTTCCTGGGATCGAGCCCCATATCAGGCTCTCTGCTCGGCGGAGAATCTGCTTCCCCCTCCCCTTGACTGCCTCTCTGCCTACTTGTGATCTCTGTCTTCCAACTAAATAAATAAATAACCTAAAAAAAGAAAGAAAGAAAGAAAGAATCACTTCTTGTCCAACATACACAAGCAAATAAATAACAGTGTATTCTTAAAGGCCAATGGACTACATCCCCAGGGTCAGCTTATCCAATCTGCTCACTCTGATGAAGTCCAGTATGGACTTGGCATGTCTGGTACTCCTCTCCTGGGTCCCCTCTCCCTCCATATGTTTTTCTTAAAAACCTGCCATACAGGAAATGCTAAGAAAACTCCCCCATATTAAGGTGCAAAAGACTGATGAGGGTAAATGAATATCCTCTCTATAGAGGATATCTGCATTTAAACAACCTCCAATAGTGGAATTAAAAGTACCCACAGCCTGGGTGAAGCAGATATTTTGGGAGGCAAAGGAGCCTTTCTGATGACTCAGAAACCAAACACATGTAAGCAACCACCTACTCTCCACCTGCTCATAAGGAGGTTCCTGAGATCATCCTCAAAGCAGTTCTACTCTGAAGCAGAACTTATTACCCAGGGCAAAACTGCCTCGTCATTTTTCCTCACTCATATTTAATTCAAAGCAACATCTAAGGAAAACCTACTACATACTCCTGTGCTAATGCCACAGGGAGGAAATTAAAATGATGCTGTCCTTGTCTTCTTGTTCACTGTTGTGGCACCAGTGCCTGGCATGGAGAAGAGTCTTGATAGGAAGAAAGAGAGAGGAAGCAAGAGCGTCATAACCAGGGAAGGAGGCAACATACTAGTGAGAGATACTTCCACCTAATGGTCATCGAACATGACTGCTGAGAGGAAGCACAGACATCATTCCGTCCAGCCCTATGAGTCCAGTGATGCCTTCCAGGAGCTCCATTCAGTTTCTCCTCGAACTCCCCCTTAACCACAACATCTCTAAGACCCCATTCTAGCTAGCATTCATGAAGATGAGTCACTGGGCCTCCATACCTTTCTTCCTCTGTTTCACCTGCACTTCATCCCTCTTCCCCTTTCCATCGCCTCCCAATGGCCACCCAACACATGCAACCAAGACCCACAGTCCTGCTGTCCTCCAGCCATACGCTCCAGATGTCTGGAGCATCTCACACAGGGGATGCACACTTGCATCTCTGTGCCTGCTCAGACGAGACGCTCCTCAGACGAGGCCCAGCCTCCCCTCTCTAACCAGCTAGTACACTGTTATCCTTCAAGTCCGCCACTACCTCCACCCTAAAGCCTTTCATGACTACCCTGGAGTCACAACCAATCACTCACCCCTCGATGTGTCCATGATATTCTGTGTCCATCACCAACTGAACACACTGCTTTGCACTACAGTTTTCCCAACTACAGTAGGTGTTACATCTTCCTGAAGACAGAAGTCATTTGCTACTCATTTGAAAAGCCTCCTGTATTGGGTTGAGCAGTGTCCCCTCCAAATTCATGTCTTTCTCAGAACCTCAGAATGTGACCTTATTTGGAAATGGGGTTGTTGTGGGTATAATTCGTTAAGATGGGGTCATACCTAATCCAGTATGACTAATGTCCTTATAGAAAGAGAAGAGCCAGACACAGAGAGAGAAAACCAGGTGTTCTCTACCCATGCCGAGATTGAGGTGGGTGTGTCTTCAAGCCAAGGAATGTCAAGAATTACCAGCAAGAGTAGAAGCTAAGAGAAAGTCATGGAACAGATTCTCTCTTAGAGCCTTCAGGGAGAACATGGCCCTACAGACACTTTGACTTCGCATTTCTAGTTTACAGAACTGTGAGAGAATGAATTTCTATTCTATTAAGCCACCCAGTTTGGGGTAATTTGTCATAGCTGCCCTGGAAAACTAATATATCCACACAGGATCTAAAGCCAGCACCTTCTCAGAAAGGATCTAAATCATTTTCTAAACAGAATTGAAAGTGTGGATTATTAGAGAATTCTTTCTCATTTCAAGAAGCCTCTGGAACAACATAAAACAAGCACTTCTTCACTGTGTTATTTATCTGTGTACACTGATACCTATGACACAGTTTTAAATAAGTTCTCTCCTATTGCATTAACAGCTGGAATTCTAGTTACTTAAAATCATTTCAAGTTATTAATTTGCATTTTTTTCTTATTTGCCTGAAGTTCAGTAGATGAAATAAATAAGCAGAATACTCCAATTTTTTTTTTTAATTTTAGTATGCTAAAAACATGACAGCACCATATGGTAGAGAATCACCATTTCTCCAGGGACTTCTTGTATCAGAAAACCTATCTCACATTCCAAATTGTCCCAGAAAGTTCTTTATCACAACCTTAAAATGATGAAGAACCAAGGCTTTTGAGATGAATTGATGTGGATAAAGGGATGGTGTAGTGCTGGTGAGCCTCACCCCTGAGGCCAACAAGTGTGACTGCAAGGAAGCCATTCTAGATCCGCAGTCACCTCAGCTGCAGTAATACTGACGCCATTCAAATATTAATCCCCATTCAGATTCATGTTTATGTGAGCTATCAAATTTTACCTATTTGTCTGGACTACACATTAGTCATTTCCTTAACTTGGACTATACCTTACTTTCTCGGTCAGCCCAATTCATCAGGTTTTGGTTCATATTTTTTTTTTTTCTGTCATATACATGGAGAGAACACTGTCACAGACTAAGGACAATGTGCTAATGAAAAAAAAAAAAACCATTGAGTCTTTCAGGTCCTTGAACAGTCCAACCTCACATGATTCCTCTTCACCAACATTCTCTTGCAACTAAAGGCCTTCTTCACATGCTTCGCTGCGAAGCCTCTAGAACCCATCTTCACGTGTCAAGAAATTCCCAGCCTCAACATCCTCCTGGATTGTTCCCACCATCTTCTTCCATTAGCTGAAGCCAGTTCTCCCTGAGCACTCTGCTTTTCCCCCTCCTTCTCCCATACATCCCGGAGTTAGGAGCAGGGAGTTTTCGCTCTCCACAGTTCTTTCCAAAAAAGAGCGTGTTAGCACTCAAAAAAACAAACAAACAAACAAACCAAAAAAAAAAAAAAAACCCTTCCTTTAAGATTCATGCCAACCAGCAAAAAAAAACACCTCCTCATTATGGCCATCTGATTACTGATGACTAACATCTGTTTAATGCTTACAAATATGCCAAAATTTAACTAATCCTTCACTAATTATCTCATTTATCAACTTCTTCCTTTCATCCTTTAAAATCTTTGCACCTGGCTTCCCAGCCCATTTTCTTCTATCAGCATGGGAACATTCAACATCCATGAGGAAAACTCATTCAACACTCCTGCCTCTCTATTCCCAGTGACCTTAACCCCCTCTCCATGTCTTGAGTTTGGTCATCATTGGAAACCACTCCCTCTCTGACATTTTACACACCATTTGACACAGTAATTACAAGTTTCCAGTTCTCCACTCTCTCCTCTATCCCCACCCAACCCAGTCTACTTTGGCTTATTTTTTTTTCTTTAATATTTTTAAAATTTTTTTCTTTAATTTTTTAAAAATTTTTTTCTTTAATTTTTTTTTACTATGTTATGTTAGTCACTATATAGTACCTCATTAGTTTTTGATGTAGTGGCTTCTTTTTGATGTATTTTCTTTTCCAGCCATTGACTCTCCAGATTTCACTTCCTTTCCCATCTAACCACACTCTGTTACGTCACTTCCAGTACTCTCTCCTTACCAACCAACAACCTGTCTCCTCGCCCTCCTGCCAAACTCAGCATTGCATGGGATCCAATAGCAGGGACCCAGCCCTCAATTCCATTCTCAGGTGGGTCCCTGGATGCTTCTCACGCATCCTTTTTCTCTTCCTTGAACAATGCTTTCTCTCCTTCACAGCGATAGATATTCCAAATCTTCACTACTCTTTTCAGGATCCCACCTGACCCATGCCATTCTCATTCTCAGCCAACATTACCTCCTAACTCACAGAGGAAGTAGAGGTTGTTAGTATCAACTCTCCCTCTATACCCCACCTCCACAAATACAAGTATGTGCATTTGCACAATTCTTCCACCCGCTCACGGACATCACTCCGTCACTATCCACCCTCCTCTCTCTTCTCTATGTCTTCAAACCTCCCTCTCAGGAACTAATTTCTCTTAGACTATAATCACACTGCTGTTTCAAGATCTATGCAACTTTCCAGATATATCAACTCTCCTCCTCTTCTTAATATTCCTTCCTCAAACCATAACCAACACATAATGGCTCAATTTCCTCATTTCCCATTCATATATCAACCCACTGCATTCAGATGTCCATTCCCACCACTCCCCAGAATCTACTATCTCTGAGGTCACCAACTGCCTTCTAATTGCTACACTTTTGGCATTTGATACATGCAATGGACATTTAACATCCTTTAACATCCTTTAAGACCACACTACACAAAAACGGTCTACCCCTTTCCTTGTCATCTACATCCACAAGGAATCACCACCCTACAAAATAGAACTTGTTTCCCACCCCAGAAACTGAAAATAACCACAAATCTTTCTCCAACCCTCGCTGCAGCTAACATGTGAGCACATAACCTAGAATCCACCATCAGAGACACACACCCCAACGCTGAAGAGCATCTACTGGAGAAACTGAGCATGACCCTTTTTGCAAGAGCATGGCCGCATCACCTAGTTCACACAGGCAGCAGGTAGTTGTTCCAGAATCAGTGCCCAGGCTCCACTGATCGTGGCATCAACTCTGCACACGTTCAGGAGCAGCAGTGGCTTATTTACAGGACTAGATTGCAATATGATCTTGCCAAAAAGCCTCCAAATATTTTCCTGGTCTTTCCAAACCTTCTCCGAGTACCCAATGCCCTTTTAATAAACTTTTTCTGATAGTTGCCAGACTCGAACACTAACTACTACAACATG
Organism: Mustela nigripes; assembly: GCF_022355385.1. Classification (NCBI taxonomy): domain Eukaryota; kingdom Metazoa; phylum Chordata; class Mammalia; order Carnivora; family Mustelidae; genus Mustela; species Mustela nigripes. Next base: position 31,366,928 of record NC_081566.1, on the reverse strand, counting down.
TGGCATGCACTGTCCTCCTTTGGTTCCCATAATAACTCCTTCTAATTATTCCTGATCAGATATTTAATATTAGATATTTAATGATTGTTTGTGGCCTTTTTCTCTTCTCCATATACCCCTTTCCTTGTCATCTACATCCATTAATGTGGCTGCATCCACCATATCTATAAATTAATAACCTACAAATACATCTTTCCAAACTAGATATTTCTCCCAACTTTAAGACCCCTATGAGCTTGACAGTGGCCTATCCCATGAGTTCCTGAGTTTGGCACATGTAACCTTCAGCCCATCTCCTACTCCCCAGTGTGGAAAATGTGCTCCAGGTCTACAGTCTTCCATTTCCACAAGTTTGTATAGCCAACTGAGATGATGACACTAGGTGTATATGCCATGTATATGACATCTCAGTTGGCTATACAAACTTTTCTTAATAGGGTGTTCTTCTAAGAAAAGTGACAATAAGGTGTATCAGTATTCCAATGCCTAATTTTGGATAAAAACAGAAAACAAGCAAATTTTCTTGTCTATGCATTAATATCTCTAGAAGTATAAATAAGATACTAAAACACTGACTGTCCCAGGGAAAGAGATTCTTTACTGTATCTACCCTTTTGAATGTTGTTTCTTGTGAATTACTATTTTTCCAATTTTTAAAAAATCGAGTTACAAATATAAATTTAAAAATGTGACACAATCCTGCTTAGAACCACTCAATGGTTCCCATCGCCTTCTAGATAAAATTCCATTCCTTTAGCAAACAAAATCCTTTGCAATTTGGTCCCCAACAGCCTTGTCTCTCACTGCCTCTCTCCCAGGCATCTCCTGCTTTTGTCATATCAAATCACTTGTGGTTCAACAATCACACTGTCTTTATGCCTTTGCATATGCTGTTCCCTCTGCCTCAAAAGACCATTTCCCTGGTTGTCTGCCTGGAAAACCCTTACCCATCCTTAAAAACATTTCTCAACACCCCAATGGCGGGAAAAGTCACATATCTTCAGCAAGTATACAAGCATTTTGCCTTTTAAAATAAGTATTAGAGGGGATGTCTGGGTAGCTCAGTTGGTTAAGTGTCTGTCTCTAGCTCAGGTCATGATCAGGGGTCCTGGGATTGATTCCTGCATTGGGCACTTTGCTCAGCAATAGCCTGCTTCTCCCTCTCACTCTGCCCTTCTTTCCTGCTCGTGCTCACTCTTTCTGACAAATAAATAAAATCTTTTTTTAAAAAATAGGGGCACCTGGTTGGCTCACTGGGTTAAAGCCTCTGCCTTCAGCTCAGGTCATGATCTCAGGGTCCTGGGATAGAGCCCGACATCCGGCTCTCTGCTCAGCAGGTAGCCTGCTTCCCCCCTCTCTCTGCCTGCCTTGCTGCCTACTTGTGATCTCTTCTCTCTGTCAAATAACTAAATAAATAAATAAATCTTTAAAAAAATATATGAAGTAAGAGCACCTTGGTGGCTCAGTGGGTTAAGCCTCTGCCTTCAGCTCAGGTCATGATTCCAGGGTCTTGGGATCGAGCCCTGCACGGGGCTCTCTGCTCAGCAGGGAGCCAGCTTCCTCCTCTCTCTCTGCCTGCTTCTCTGCCTACTTGTGATCTCTGTCTGTCAAATAAATAAATAAAATCTTTTTTCAAAATTTTAAAAATTAAATAAAATAAAGTAAGTAATAGAGTGGGAGCCACCTGGGTGGCTCACTCAGTTAAGTGTCCAGCTCTTGACTTCAACTGAGGTCATGATCTCAGAGTCATTAGATCAAGCCCCACGTCAGGCTGCCTGCCAGCATGGGGCCTGCTTAAGATTCTCTCCCTCTCCCTCTGCCCCTCTTCCACTGTTCTCTCTTCCACTAACTTAAAAAAAAAAAAAAATAATAATAAATAAAATGAAGTAAGTATTAGTAAGTATCACAGTGAATTCAAACTTACTCCAATAATAGTACTACTCTCCCATCTGAATTTCAATCTGCTTTCTCAACATGTAGAGAAAGGAGTGTAGTTACGGTAGCACCCTCAAAATTGTGACTCAGAGGTCACTCAGAGAAACAGAATTTCTCTGTGTGGCTGTGATGCTTAATTTTATGTCTCAACATGACTGGGACACAGGGTGTCCACACATTTGGCTAAACATTATTCTGGGTGTGTCTGGGAGGATGTATTTGGATTGAGATTAACAACTGAATCCACAGACTGAATAGAACAAAATTGCTGAGGCGAGTGTGGCTGAGCCTCCTCCAATCCACTAGCGGCCTGAATAAAACAGAAAGGAGAGTAAGGAAGAATTCACCTCTCTGCCTGACTGTTTTCAAGCTGGGACCTCGGTCTCCCGCACTCAGATTAGAATTTATGCCACCACCTCTCCTGGGTCTCTAGCTTGAAGGTGGCAGATAATGGGACTTCTCAGCCTCCATAATTATTGGCAGTGTTAATGGAAAGGCCAAGAATGGCAAGTCTAAGACTCACACAGAGTCATCTCTCTGTGATGTCTCTCCCTGACACCCACAAAGTTCAAAATGCCGTCCAGATTCCCATGACTGGTCCTTGATTCATTCTTTCAACAAACACTTATGGAACACTTTAATATGGGGCACGCATGATTTCTAGCACTGATCAGGGGCAAACCAGACCCAAATCCTCATTCTTCTGGAGCTTTCTTTTAATTGGGAAAGATAGACAATAAATAGGATAAATAAGTAAAATCAATGGTATGAGACAAAAAGATGAAAAATTAAGCAGGAAAATGAATATAAAAAGTAACAGGAAGAGGGGGTGATGTCCAGCATTCAACAGGGTTGTGAAGGAACACATCCCTGAGATCTTGGCATTTAAGTAAAAGCCCAGTGGAGATGAGAACGTGGACCCAAGAGTATCTAAAAGAAGCATGTGGCAGACACAGCAATCAGCAAGTACAAATGTCCTGAGGCAGGAATGTCACAATGTTTTTTTTAATTAAATTTATTTATTTCCAGCATAACAGTATTCATTATTTTTTCACCACACCCAGTGCTCCATGCAATCCGTGCCCTCTATAATACCCACCACCTGGTTCCTCAACCTCCCACCCCCCCGCCACTTCAAACCCCTCAGATTGTTTTTCAGAGTCCATAGTCTCTCATGATTCACCTCCCCTTCCAATTTCCCCCAACTCCCTTCTCCTCTCTAACTCCCCTTGTCCTCCATGCTATTTGTTATGCTCCACAAATAAGTGAAACCATATGATAATTTATTTTATATTAGGCTGACACAGCCCCTTGAGATCACAAACTGCACCTTTAGTAAGAGTAATAATTAGCATTTGTTGAGTACTAAGGACTTTACAAGGATTACCTCACTTAATCCTCTGAACCTTGGGAGGTAAATATATTATCCACCCAACCCTCCGATAAAGAAACTGACGTTTTCATTTGTGCAGTATCACGCAGGTAGAAAGTGGTGGACCTAGAATTTGAACCCTGATCAACTGACTCCCCAGTGTACGTCCTTAACTCCTTGCTCTAATTCCCCACCATTAAAGTTCCAGCTCCTTTCCATTGTTCAATACATGTTTATTGAATGGAAACCTACACTGATGCTCACAAGGAGAACTTGTGACCGCTGCAAATAGTGGTCTGGCATGAGGATTTACTACTTTATTAACAGAGCTTGGTTTGTTTGCTGTCTTTAAAACAGAGATGACTTCAAGAATAAAAGTTCCGGGGTACCTGGGTGGCTCAGTGGGTTAAAGCCTCTGCCTTCGGCTCTGGTCATGATCCTGGGGTCCTGGGATCCAGCCCCGTGTCGGGCTTTCTGCTCAGCAGGGAACCTGCTTCCTCCTCTCTCTCTCTATCTGCCTGCCTCTCTGCCTACTTGTGATCTGTCAAATAAATAAATATAATCTTAAAAAATAAATAAATAAAATTTCCACGATGATCTCACCATTCTGAAAACTGCAGATCCATTTCAACTACCTAATGCAATAAATTGGCTTACCAGATCTTATTGGAAGTTATTCACTGAAGTTTAAGCACAATTGGCTTCCCTTCCATTGTTTCCACATTATACTTTCAGCTTATTGATTTCAATGCCATGATAATTTCCTAAAAACCTGTGCAGGAAGACACAGCCTAGAGCTACCAGGCTTACAAAAATAAACATGCAGTGCCCTGCCCTCGAGATGCCTACATCAGGCCACAGAGAAAACACAGCCTGCCAGTGACAGGAGAAGCAGCAAACGCAAGTCGGCTGCCACCATCAAGGCTGAATTCCCACGAGGCCAGGGGCTGTACATAAAGGGAACTGTTTTCTACCTCACTTAACAGGTCTATTGACCATATTCAGGAGGAGGATGTGGTTGCTAAGTTTAAGGGGGGCTTCATAACCAGGAATGGGACAGCCTGCAACCCTGCCTTTGTTTAATCTGGTAATGTATCCAATGGACACATCTGCAGACACCACAGAAAACAATCACTGAAGGAAGTTTAGAGCCATCCACTTTCCTTCTGTTGACAATTCAAACCTTGAAATAAACCATGTATTTATTCAGTTGCAATATTAAAGCCTCACTCAGGCTCTTTCTCTTTCTGGTGGCACCAAAAATTGAAATCTATCCCTGGCCAAATAAAAATCCTAGGTCTATAGAATAGAGAATCTGGTTTTGTCAAGCCGCATCTCTGTCTTTCACAGAATCCTCATCTCAGTTTCCTTTCTTCCATGGAAGTGTAATTAATCTAAATCACCTAGATTGTACATTCTCTCATACCCAAAGAAACAATAAATACATGTTGTGCTTACAGCTATAACATTTCTGCAGAATTAGCTATGCCCTTAATTTGCTTTAAGCTAATCTGACCGTCTGGTATAGGTTAAAATCCCAGTGAGTTTCGTGAGGGCTGTGTACGTAAGACTTTTCAGCACTGGGGCCCAAGGAAGGCTTCAGTCCACTTATCACTGCTTGGCCAGAGCTCTTGGTACCAAGCAGGGCTGACATTACAAAAGTCTCACCTCACTAAGAAGCATATGAGCACGCAGCTCAGACCTTCTGACCACATGTGATAACACTCTCTATTTAATGATGAGGGAGGTGGAGATCCATCCCTACGCAATCTAATTTGGCTTTAAAAAACACACTCCTGGGGCACCTGGGTGGCTCAGTGGGTTAAGCCTCTGCCTTCGGCTCGGGTCATGGTCCCAGAGTCCTGATATCGAGCCCCGCATCGGGCTCTCTGCTGAGCTGGGAGCCTGCTTCCCCCTCTCTCTCTGCCTGCCTCTCCGCCTACTTGTGATCTCTGTCTGTTAAATAAATTTAAAAAAAATAAATAAAAAAAAAAAAAAAAAACACACTCCCGGGGCACCTGGGTGGCTCAGTGGGTTGAGCCGCTGCCTTCAGCTCAGGTCATGATCTCAGGGTCCTGGGATCGAGTCCTGCATCGGGCTTTCTGCTCAGCAGGGAGCCTGCTTCCTCCTCTCTCTGCCTGCCTCTCTGCCTACTTGTGATCTCTCTCTGTCAAATAAATAAATAAAGTCTTTAAAAAAAAAAAAAACACACTCCCAGGGTGCCTGGGTGGCTCAGTGGGTTAAAGCCTCTGCCTTCGGCTCTGGACATGATCCCAGGGTCCTGGGATCAAGCCCTGCATCAGGCTTTCTGCTCAGCAGGGAGCCTGCTTCCCCCCACCCCTCCACCTGCCTCTCTGCCTACTTGTGGTCTCTGTCATGTAAATAAATAAAATCTTTAAAAAAATACACTCCCTCCATCCTCAGACACGATCCACTTTCAGCTTCATCGTCACCCAAAATTAAGCTTCTAATCAGAAGGTGAAGCCCCCAGATGCTATACAGGAGCCCCCCAAATGTGTTGCCTCAAGACAAGCACCAGGAATCTGTGGTGTGACCTTGAGGCCTCTATAGGGGTGGTGAGGAGGGAAGGCTCTACCAGCTGGTTTGGATGTGTGAAGAGTTCCCCAGAAGGCGCCTGGGGGGCTCAGTCATTAAGCATCCCAGGATCCTGGGATCAAGCCCCTCATCAGGCTCCCTGCTCAGCAGGAAGCTTGCTTCTCTCTCTCCAACCTTCCCTGCTTGTATTTCTTCTCTTGTTGTGTCTCTCTCTGTCAAATAAATAATATGATCTTAAAATCTTAATTTAAAAAAAAAAAAAAAAAAAGAGTTACCCAGAATCTGAGGAACCTGGTATAGTGAGCTGCAGGCCAGCAGCCCAGCCTCCTAGGTTGTACCTATGAGAGCTGGTGTGGGTACAAAGTATCCACAGTGCTCAAGGACTAGGTCATGGCACTGGACAAACAAATATCTGGGGGCAAAGCAGTCTCAGGACAAGAGTGAGACAAGCCACAGGGCACACTTCTGGCAGACCACAGAGGACATCAAAGCAGAGTCCCTGGAGCAAGCTGTGGGGGGTGGGCTTAGCCCCAGGACATGGTGTGTGACTGACACAGTAAGTACTGAGAAAGGGACAGGGAGAAACTAGACTCTTGGGCAGACCGAGTGACCGCAACTTAAGGGACCCGTAGGTTAAAGGCAATAAGGAGCCCCTTCAGCTAGAAGTACCAGGGCTTCGCCTCTACTATTATTCATGGTTTTAACTCTGCTTCATCTTCACAAATAGATTTAAAGCCCTCAAGGGCACTTCTTTCTTGCAGCCTCAGCAGTGAACAGTGACGGTACCGCTAATCATTCTAGACTCTCATTCTGTGAGGCAACCGACAAACACAGAGTTCTACTCTCCTGCCATCTGGCCTTCTGAGGATAAGTCTCTGCAGGAAGGTTCTAAGTTAAAGTTATGGTTCCTTTAAGAGGCTTCTGGTAAATAAAGAGTTCTAAACTTTCTGGAAGCCGATGGAAGTAAGAATAGTCACCATTTTGTGTGGTTAAAATAATCAATAGCGGGGCATCTGGGTGGCTCAGTGGGTTAAAGCCTATGCCTTCAGCTCAGGTCATGATCCCAGAGTCCTGGGATCAAGCCCTACATCAACTCTCTGCTCAGTGGGGAGCCTGCTTCCTCTTCTCTCTCTGCCTGTTCCTTCTCTCTCTGCCTGCTTCTCTGCCTACTTGTGATCTCCTTCTGACAAATAAATAAATAAAATCTTTTTAAAAAAATGACCTCAGAATCTCTGTCTGCCTATCTGTCTACTTATGATCTCTCTCTCTCTCTCTCTCTCAATCTGTCAAATAAATAAATAAATAACCTTAATAAAAATAATTTTTAAAAATAATCAGTAGCTACAACATTTGAGACTGAGAGAAGCCACAGAGAAAAGAAATTGTCTTCTCCTTAAGGAGGAAAAAAAAAAAAGGCCACCATGAAAAATCCCATGCACACCCAAAGCCACGTGTGCATCTCAGGCATCCAACAAGGCCTTTGCCTCTGGTACGTTTCTTATTACCTCCGTGACCCGACTTGGCCACCGAACCTCTCTGAGCTTCACTTCCTCACCTGTCAAGTGGGGAAAATGCACCTACCAGGTTAATGTTCACAAAAGTATGTTATTTGGGAGGGGGGTCACCTCGATCTTCTTCAGCCGAGAGAGAGAGAGAGAGAGAGAGAGAGAGAAAGAGAGAGAGAGAGAGAGTCAGAGTCACAAAGGGGAGAAACTGTTTGCCCTCAGTAAAAAGAAGAGAAAAGATATGAAATGTCAGAAAGAAGTCACCTCTATGTGAGGATGAATTAAGAGGGAAAATAATGGCCCCTCCCTGAAAAGTCAAGAACAACCAGTTAAGGACATTTGGCCAAACTTGCCACGTGAGGGAAAGGAGAACAGGCGGGGGCCTTTTGCCTCAGGACACGCAGAGCCCCAGGCTCACCTGACAAGGATACCTGTGAAAATAACAGAATACAATCTATAAATCTAGATATTTGTACTTCTAAACTCAATTTAAAAGATCCAGCACTCTCTACCATGATCAGAAATTATGAAAATTACAAACATGTCACTTACAAATTTATTTTAATGGAAAAGTTAGATGCAGACCCGGACCTGTCAGCCACATCCCACAAAGTAACAGGAAACAATCACAGCTGTAATTTACTAAACACTTGCAACAGGGCACAGAATCCTAACTCTTAGTCTTTTAGGCATCAACCTGCTTAACTCCTCTTAACTATTCTAAAGGATAAATAAGACAATTCTCTCCATTTTTTTGGAGTGTTTGGGTTTTTTTATGAACTAACTGATGGACAAGCAGCCATGGAAGATGATGTGTGTTGATTGCAATCAGAATTTTAAAAACAAGTTACATGCAACTAATGAATCATTGAATGCCACATCAAAAACTTATGATGTGCTATATGCGCCATCTAACCAGACATAACAAAAAATAAAAATAAAATAAATAAAATTGCTTAAGACTGATAATTTATCAATTAATTAAATACAAGCAATGCGATCAAACTCTTCCATGGCTGTTCCAAAGACATAAACCTACTATTCTCCTCCACTCAGAAGTCCTCTGCCAAAGCCAGGTTGACCATAATAGGAGAAATTGATGGTTCCCAGCTTCTCTTCAAGCAGTGAGTAGGCTGTGGGTGTCTATAGAGCAAGCGGCAGAATGAAAAAGTGAAAAACAAAAGCAGTGCTAGGATAAAGACATGATGTTCCTTCCAGTGCCTAAAGATTAATGCCTGCAAAAAGCTTGGACTCAACCCTGCTGCATTTGGACAGACTAAGGATTCTGGACTCTCACAAGGTGACCTGTACGTAGGCAGGATAGCTTCCGAGGACTACCCAGGGCAGCCCCTCGTGTGCATTCACCAAGACTCCATCACTGTGGGTTTCCCACATATAACAATTTGAGTCACAGCAAGCTGGCTCCAGCTCTTTCCATGCTGCTATTATGCAAATCAATTCACCTCAGATGTGAAACAAAATGGGCATTTAGAGATTCCCAAGATTCTCAGTCCCACCGCAGATGAGGCCTCTAAGAACCAGGAGGGGTAAGAGGCTGACCCAAAGGCCAGGGGCCAAGGTGTAGCCACTCCCGAGGGCATTCCACCTGACTCACTGAACTATGGGGCTATAGCAAATTAATTCATGGGGATGTCTTTCAGAGAGTTAAAATCAAAAGATCTACAAATGAATGCTGCTGGCAGTGGTGGTATTACACACAAATGATTATTTTAAAGACATGATGCCTTTACAGACAGTAATTTAAATCCCCTCCTGGTGGTACCAGGACACAATCCTATCTTTGTACAGAACAGAGCTCTCAGCTGCAAAGCCCTCCAGGCAAGCAGACAGAGCTGCAGTTCCCCAGACCACAAAGCAGATGGCCAAAGGAGGCTGCCAAGGGGTGGGACTGTGGAATGGCCCAGATGTCAATGGAGGGCTGAGGACATGAGCCTCGGCTCAGGAGTCCTGGCCATCAAAGAACTCTGGGTCAGAAGGTGACCCCAGGGATCACGGAGATGCTACTGTCTTTAGGGCTTGTCCAAGTAATAACAAGAATTTCAATCTTTCTTATGGATGAATAATATTCCATTGTGCATAATACTCCACTTTTTTCCAGTTTAATCGAGACATAATTGATATTCAGCACTGATTTTACAGCACTGTATAAGTCAAATCAGCATGATACTTTGGTATCATGACCACATTAAGTTTAGTTAATATCCATCATCTTATATAGATTAAAAAAATTTTTTTTGACTTGTGATACAAACTCTTAGCATTTACTCCCTTAGCAACTTTCCTATCCATCATACAGTCCTGTTAGAATCCTAGCACTTACTATCTTATTACTAGAAGTCTGTGCCTTTCGACCACTTCCCACCCATTTCCCCTCTCCCCACGCCCACTTCTGTAACCACAAATCTGATCTCTTTTTCTATGAGTTTGGGTTTTTACACCTTTTTTAAAATTCCACATGTAAGTGATATCAGAAAATACTAATTTTTCTCTACCTGACTTATTTCAGGTACTTATCATAATGCCCAAGGTCCATCTATGTTGTCACAAGTGACAAGATACCCTGTTCTTTTTTTAAAAAAAAATTTTATTTATTTATTTGACAGAGAGAGATCACAAGTAGGCAGAAAGGCAAGCAGAGAGAGAGAGGAGGAAGCAGGCTCCCCGCTGAGCAGAGAGCCCGATACAGGGCTTGATCCCAAGACACTGAGACCCTGACCTGAGCTCAACCTATTGAGCCACACAGGTGCCCCTCCCTGTTCTTTTTATAGCTGAATCTCTGGACACTGAGGCTGTTTCCATGTCTTGAGTGTCATAAACAATGTTACTATCATCAAGGGTGCAGGTTATCTTTCTAAGTTAGTATTTTCATTTCCTCTGGATAGACAGCCAGGAGAGCAATTGTGGGATCATAGGGTGGTTCTATTTTTAATTTTTTGAGGAACCTCCATACTGCTTTCCATAGTGGTTCCACCAGTTTTATACCACCTTCTGATTACCCATTTCCCCACGGATGGACACTTGAGACGTTTTCACTGAGCCATGGTGAATAATATTGGTACGAATCAGTGCGCAAATATCTGTTTTGAGTCCTTAAGCTTTGCAACAGTTTTGAAAGATATTTATTTGAGAGAGAGAGAGAACGCATTCAAGCAGGGGGAGGAGCAGAGGGAGAGGGAAACGTGGACTCCATGCTGAGCACAGAGTCTGATGAGGGGCTTGATCCAACGACCCTGAGCCAGAATCAAGCTCAACTGACTGGCCCACCCAGATTCCCCAAGGATGCAATAATTTAAAAACTTTTTTGTTTTTAACAAATATTTGCACAGCATTGAGCACGTGCGAGGCACTCATGTTATACACATGAGCTCATTTAATTCTTATGATTCCTATAAGGTAGGAACCACGATTATTCCCATTTTACAGAGGAGAAACTGAGACACAGAGGGGCTAAGTAACTTGCACCAGATTACAAAGTGAGCTAAGTTGTCCCAGCTGGATACAAGCCAGGCCGTCTGGCTCAGGATCACTAGGAAGGCAGGACAGGGACAAGAAGAGCAACAGCTACATGCCAAATGGGCCTTCCGATGACTTCTGCTCTGAAGGAGAGCCGAAGTCCTCACAGTGGTCACGAGGCCCGTATCTCCTGCACTGCTCTCTCTCTCTCCTACTTCAGGACATATCCACCATTGCCCACTCCTTCTCTCCCTCCCCCTAAGTCATACAGAACTTTTGTTGTTCCTCAGGCATGTCGGACAGGCACACATCTCAGAGCTTCTGCACCTGCTTTCCCTCTGCCCAGGACTCCAGTACCCCAAGATCCCTAATACCCCTCATACTCCAGGGGCTGTTTACCCAATGCTACCCTCTCAAACAAGACTTTCTCTAAGCCCCCAGCAAAATCACAATGCCTAACCCAATAGACCCACCGTCTCCGCCTTCCCTGTTTCATTTTTTATCTGGAGCATTTATCAGATTTAACATATGGGAGGCTTTACCTTTTGTGTGTTGACTGTCCCATGTCCTAGAATATAAACCCCAAGCTGAAGGGCACCATTGTACCCTCAGCACCTAGAACACTGGAGCAGACCCTCTATAATGACTCATTAAATGGAGGAATACTGAGCATCCACCTGGCACTTAACAGTTTACAAAGCTCTTCCATGAATATGATCCCACTTGTTGTTCATAAAATAACTGAAAATGTTTTGGTTCAATCATAACCACGAAGGCCAGGCTTTCCATGTCTCACCAGTCTGGGAACAAATTTCTGGTGGCCTGAGGTGTGGATTGCACTTTCCGGGGGGGAGTTAGGGAACCAAAGGCCAGAAAATAGCCAGAGGATACCCAGTCCAGTCCTAGAAGCCTGGAAGCACCCCAGCCTGCCTTGTGCAGGGCAAAAAGCCTTGCATGTCCCTAACAAAAGCCTGGAGGCAACACTGTGTCTCCAAATCAGAAATCCTTCTCCATGGCTTCACTCTGGGACAAAACTAGGGCACTGTCTTGTGAGGCAGAGAAACACTGAGAGACTCCTGGTTTTAGAAACTCCTGTATTACTCATCCAGCTTCAGATGCAAAAACAAATTGTGCCACTTTCTTGGCAGCATCAGCCACAGCCCAAAGACAGATCTCACAATAAACAGGGAGCAGTGTATCCCCAGATTTGTGTCTTATACTCCACCTTGACTCTTCCCATTCACCTGTCCCAAACTTCTACTTACAGACTATAAAAACCAGCTCAAGCAATAGCTCTTCAAAGAAACCTGGTCTGCAGTGGTCTCTTCCTCCACCTTACCCAACCTACCCCCACTCAAGAATTAATCTCTTCTCACTGAATTCCTCATTTTGTACCATTATTATACATTCATCGCACCCTACCTCTGACAAAGTTTTTGCTGTGTATCTTGATCTTTTACTACATACAGAATCCCTTTCTAAGCAAAAGAGTGTGATTCTTACTCCTTGGTATGTCCCTGGCATCCAACGCAGTCCTAGTACATAGCAGGCACATAGTAATTGATTCTGGAATGAACAAACAAATGATCAGCTATTGACAAGAATGTGACAAGCTTTGGCTAACACTCCACCCTTATCCCCAGACTTAGAATTCTCTAAGAACCACTTCTCCAGGACTCCTTGACTGTGACCTACATGTTTCTGTCATCTTATACTTTTTTCATCAAATTACTTTCCTATACAAAACCCATCTGTTGGTATTGTAAACTGACTGCTTCTTTGAGAATATAATACCCTCAAATCATAAAAAGAATCTTCAAAGAGGGGCACCTGATGGCTCAGTGGGTTAGGCCTCTGCCTTTGGCTCAGGTCATGATCTCAGGGTCCTGGGATGGAGCCCTGAATCAGGCTCTCTGCTCAGCTGGGAGCCTGCTTCCCCCTCTCTCTCTGCCTGCCTCTTTGCCTACTTGTGATCTCTCTCTTTCTCTCTCTCTCTATTAAATAAATGAATAAAATCTTAAAAAAAAAATAAAGAGAGAGAGAGAGAGAATCTTCAAAGATTCATGTCCCCTTTGTCCAGCAATCCTTTTATTGGACTTTAACAGTTTGGAAAAAAATCTAAAAGAGGAGTGAAAAATCTTTTTTTTTTTTTTTTTAAAAAAGTCTAAAAGGCAGTGGGGAGGAGTCAAGATGGCAGAGAAGTAGCCGGCTGAGATGACACCAGGTAGCAGGAGATCAGCTAGATAACGTATCAAACCATTCCAAACACCTACAAATCCAACAGGAGATGGAAGAGAAGAAGAGCAGCAATTCTAGAAACAGAAAATAGATCACTTTCTGAAAGGTAGGACCTGCGGAGAAGTGAATCCAAAGCCTCGGGAAGATAGACCACAGTGGGAGGGGCCAGCTCCCGGCAAGTGGCAGAGCAATAGAGCATAAAATCATATATTTTAAAAGTCTGCTACACTGAGGGGCATCGCTCCAGAGGCTAAACTGGGGTAAAACCCACATGGGGACAGCAGGTCCCACGCAGTCACAGAAGGATCGGGGGTGTTGAGTGTCGCAGAGCTCACAGGTATTAGAGTGGGGAAGCTGGCTACAGAGACGGAGCTGAGGAGTGAGCTCTCAACTCGGGGTTACCTTATCGTGATCTATGGCCATGTCACTACTCTGTGAGTGGGGACCCCGCAGGACCCAGGCAGACTCCCCTGGAAGAGTGCAGGTATCTGCAGGGTTCAGAGACTCCAGACGGAGCTGTGTGCCAAAGACAGAGATGCTTGGTCACAGGCTGGGTGAGCTTGCGGAGCGCAGCTGGAATCCAGGGAGTGATTGAGCACTTTTCTCATTACCCCTTCCTCTTTTAATGTTTTTTTAACTAGTTTAACTTAACAATACCTTTCAAAAAAAATCTTTTTTGAACCTTCATTATTATACTCACGTTTTATCCTTTATTGTATCTAACTTTACTTTTTGTATACACATAGGGTTTTTTCTTCTAAAAAAATCTGGGATACAACTCCTAATAGATCAAAATATATCCTAAATCTAGCACAGGGATTTGTTCTAGTCTCCAGTCTGAGCAAATTCTCTCCACTTTCTTTTTCTTTATTCTCCCAAACAACTTATCGTATCAACTCCTTGTTTAAAAGTTTAAAAAAATTTTTTTCTTTCATCTTTATAGTCATTTTCCCTCACTTCATCATGTTTTCCCTTATATATGTTTTTCATTCTTTAAAATTTTGGAAGGTAGTTTCTTCTAAGAGACCAAAATACGCCCAAAACTAAGTGGGTGAACCTGTTCTATTCACGAGTCTAATATATATAAATATTTTCTTTTTTATATTTTTTCTTTTTTCTCAACTTCTTTTTACCCCCTTTCTCCCCGCCTCCCCACAATTTGGGGTCTCCTCTGATTTGGTTAAAGCATATTTTACTGGGGTCTTTGCCACCCTTTTAGTATTTTATTCACTCCTTCATATATTCTTATCTGGATAAAATGACAAGGCAGAAAAACTCACCACCAAAACAACAACAAAAAAAGAACAAGAGGCAGTACCAAAGGCCAGGGACCTAATCAATATGGACATTGGTAATATGTCATATCTAGAGTTCAGAATGATGATTCTCAAGGTGCTAGCCAGGCTTGACAAAGGCATGGAAGCCATTAGAGAAACCCTGTCTGGAGAAATAAAAGCCCTTTCTGGAGAAACAAAAGAACTAAAATCTAACCAAGTTGAAATAAAAAAAGCTATTAATGAGGTGCAATAAAAAATGGAGGTTCTTACTACTAGGATAAATGAGGCAGAAGAGAGAATTAGTGATATAGAAGACCAAATGACAGAGAATAAAGAAGCTGAGCAAAAGAGAGACAAACAACTACCGGACCACGAGGGGGGAATTTGAGAGATAAGTGATACCATAAGATGAAACAACACTAGAATAACTGGGATTCCAGAAGAAGAAGAAAGAGAGAGGGGAGCAGAAGGTATATTGGAGAGAATTTCCCTAATATGGCAAAGGGAACAAGCATCAAAACCCAGGAGGCACAGGGAATCCCCCTCAAAATCAATAAGAATAGGTCCCACCCCGTCATTTAATAGTAAAATTTACAAGTCTTAGTGACAAAGAGAAAATCCTGAGAGAAGCCCAGGACAAGAAGTCTGTAACATACAATGGTAAAAATATTAGACTGACAACAGACTTATCCACAGAGACCTGGCAGGCCAGAAAGAACTGGCATGATATATTCAGAGCACTAAACGAGAAAAACATGCAGCCAAGAATACTATATCCAGCTAGGCTATCATTGAAAATAAAAGGAGAGATAAAAAGCTTCAAGGACAAACAAAAACTAAAAGAATTTGTAAACACCAAATCAGCTCTATAGGAAGGGGTCCTCTAAGCAAAGAGAGAGCCTAAATCTAGTAGACCAGAAAGTAGAACAGTAGACAGAGACAGTCTCCAGTAGAACAGAGACAATAAACAGTAACAATCACCTTACAGGCAATACAATGGCACGAAATGCATATCTCTCAATAGTTACCCTGAATGTAAATGGGCTAAATGCCCCAATCAAAAAACACGGCGTATCAGAATGGATAAAAAACCAAAACCCATCTATATGCTGTCTACAAGAAACTCATTTTAGACTCAAAGACACATCCAGATTTAAAGTGAAAGGGTGGAAACCATTTACCATGCTAATGGACATCAAAAGAAAGCTGGGGTGGCAATCCTTATATCAGATCAATTAGATATTAAGCTAAAGACTATAATAAGAGTTTAGGAAGGACACTATATCATACTCAAAGGGTCTGTCCAACAAAAATATCTAAAAATTTTAAATATCTATGCCCCTAACATGGGAGCAGCCAACTACATAAACCAATTAATAACAAAATCAAAGAAACACACCAACAATACTACAATAATAGTAGGGGACTTTAACACTCCCCTCACTGAAATGGACAGATCATCCAAGCAAAAGATCAACAAGGAAATAAAGGCCTTAAATGACGCACTGGAGCATATGGACATCACAGATATATACAGAACATTCCATCCCAAACCAAGAGAATATACATTCTTCTCTAGTGCACATGGAACATTCTCCAGAATAGATCACATCCTCGGTCATATATCAGGTCTCAACCGGCATCAGAAGATTGGGATGATTCCCTGCATATTTTCAGACCACAATGCTCTGAAGCTAGAACTCAATCACAAGAGGAAATTTGGAATTTTCCAAATTTAGTTTTGGAAATGTATTTCCAAATACATGGAAACTAAAGAGCATCCTTCTAAAGAATGAATGGGTCAACCAGGAAATTAAAGAAGAATTGAAAAAATTCATGGAAACAAATGATAATGAAAACACAATGGTTCAAAATCTGTGGGACACAGCAAAGGCAGTCCTGAGAGGAAAATATATAGCAGTACAAGCCTTTCTCAAGAAACAAGAAAGGTCTCAAGTACACAACCTAACCCTACACCTAAAGGAGCTGGAGAAAGAACAACAAAGAAAGCCTAAACCCAGCAGGAGAAGAGAAATCATAAAAATCAGACCAGAAATCAATGAAATAGAAACAAACAAACCAAAAAACAAAAAAACACACAATAGAACAAATCAATGAAACTAGGAGCTGGTTCTTTGAAAGAATTAGTAAGATTGATAAACCCCTGGCCAGACTTATCAAAAAGAAAAGAGAAAGGACCCAAATAAATAAAATCATGAATGAAAGAGGAGAGATCACAGCCAACACCAAAGAAATACAAACAATTATAAGAACATACTATGAGCAACCATACACCAGCAAATTTGACAATCTGGAAGAAATGGATAGATTCCTAAAGACATATAAACTACCACAACTGAACCAGGAAGAAACAGAAAACCTGAACAGACCCATAACCAGTAAGAAGATTGAAGAAGTCATCAAAAATCTCCCAAGAAACAAGAGCCTAGGGCCAGATGGCTTCCCAGGGGAATTCTACCAAACATTTAAAGAAGAATTCATTCATATTCTCCTGAAACTGTTCCAAAAAATAGAAATGGAAGGAAAACTTCCAAACTCATTTTATGAGGCCAGCATTGCCCTGATCCCAAAACCAGGGGATCTAAGAATGGGAATCAAGGATCCCATTAAAAAAAGAATTAGAGACCAATATCCTTGATGAACACAGATGCAAAAATTCTCACCAAAATACTAGCCAATAGGATCCAACAGTACACTAAAAGGATTATTCATCACAACCAAGTGGGATTTACTCCAGGGCTGCATGGTTGGTTGAACATCCACAAATCAATCAATGTGATACAATACATTAATAAAAAGAAGAACAAGAACCATATGATACTCTCAACAAATGCGAAAAAAGCATTTGAAAAAGTACAGTACCCTTTCCTTATCAAAACTCTGCAAAGT
Organism: Mustela nigripes; assembly: GCF_022355385.1. Classification (NCBI taxonomy): domain Eukaryota; kingdom Metazoa; phylum Chordata; class Mammalia; order Carnivora; family Mustelidae; genus Mustela; species Mustela nigripes. The sequence continues at coordinate 31,349,661 of NC_081566.1, read as the reverse complement.
GTATGGATAGAGAATACATACCTCAATATCATCAAAGCCATCTATGAAAAAACCACTACAAATATCATTCTCAATGGAGAAAAACTGAGAGCTTTTCCACTAAGGTCAGGCACACAGCAGGGATGTCCATTATCACTACTGCTATTCAACATAGTACTAGAAGTCCTAGCCCAGCAAGCAGACACAAAAAGAAATTAAAGGCATCCATATCGGCAAAGAAGTCAGACTCTCACTCTTTGCAGATGATATGATACTATATGTGGAAAACCCAAAAGACTCCACTCCAAATCTGCTAGAACTTGTACAGAAATTCAGAAAAGTGTCAGGATATAAAATCAATGCACAGAAATCAGTTGCATTTCTATACACCAACAACAAGACAGAAGAAAGAGAAATTAAGGAGTCAATCCCATTTACAATTGTACCCCAAACCATAAGATACCTAGGAATAAACCTAACCAAAGAGGCAAAGAATCTATACTCAGAAAACTATAAAGTACTCATGAAAGAAATTGAGGAAGACACAAAAACTGGAAAAGCATTCCATGCTCATGGATTGGAAGAACAAATATTGTGAAAATGTCCATGCTACCTAAACCATCTACATATTTAATGCAATCCCTATCAAAATCCCATCCATTTTTTTATTAACACTGTGCAGCTTCCTGCCAGCCTACCCATCCCCCTCTCTGCCCATACACGACTTAGTTTCTTAAAGGCAGGGACTCCATCAATTTCAATACCAAACACCCAGGACCTGCCAGCCCTGTGTCTGGCACTAACAGACACTCCACAAATAACTGCTAGATAACTTTGGAAATGAGTTCAGCCTCTGAGAAGGCAGGCAGCTTTTATTCCCCCGACTTAATACCTCAATTCCCGCCTCATCCACACCCTTGGTGCTCTCCGCTGAAAGCAGGTGTTAAGACAAATCTAAATTCTTCCCCTTAAAGTACATAAAAGACAAAACAAGTCATAGACAGGATGTTCACTAAGATATGACTGGTAAAGGGAAGAACAAGAGGCAGCATATATATCTGACAATAGAAGAATAATTAATTAAAAATCATTCACATTAACTTGGGGAAAATTATGTAATTATCAGTGAGCAATATTATAAAGTGAAGTGAATAAGGGATTTAGAGTCAGAAATCCTGGCTTTACTTGCTTGCTCTCTGTGCGACCTTGATCGCTTAATCACTGTGACAGTTCCTTGAAATGGGAGCACTCCCTCTTCTCACATGGATTGCTATGATGATAAAACAAGACAATGGATATAAGGCACTTTTAAAGCATTACATGAATTCAAATTGTAATTATGATGACTAATTACAGGAAAATGTTTAGGATATAAAGCATGAAAACCTATATACAAAAATGTAAAACGGGGGCGCCTGGGTGGCTCAGTGGGTTGAGCCGCTGCCTTCAGCTCAGGTCATGATCTCAGGGTCCCGGGATCGAGTCCCGCATCGGGCTCTCTGCTCGGCGGGGAGCCTGCTTCCCTCTCTCTCTCTGCCTGCCTCTCTGCCTACTTGTGATCTCTGTCTGTCAAATGAATAAATAAAATCTTTAAAAAAAAATGTATACATTTAGGTAAAGATTGAAAGGAAATAGGCAGAAATGAAATTTCTGGGTTACTCGGTTAGGACAGGGATCAGCAAACATTTTCTGAAAAGGACTACATAGTAAATACTTTAGGTGTTGTAGGCCATTTAGCCTCTGTCACAACTGCTCAGTTCTGCCCACTATAGCCCAAAGCAGCCACAGACAATATGTAAACGAATGTGTGCCTATGTTCTAATAAAACTTTATTTGTGGACACTGAAATTTGAATTTCATGTCATTCCATATATCACAAAATTATTTTTCTCTCTTGAATGTTTTCAGCTATTTAAAAAGGTGAAAACAACTCTTAGCTCCTGGGCCATACAAAAACAGATGGTGGGCTGGATTTGACCAACAGGACACAGTTTGCTGAGCCCTGATTACAATGATGTGTAGTAAACTATTTTCTTTAATTTTAATTGCCTTTACTGTTGTCACATGATTTTTATATTTATGGGGGGTGGGGGGATACCATGCATTCCGTGGGATCGACCAGAGCCATTTAAACTAACCAAGCTCAGATTCACACATGAACCTGCAGGACCTTACTTCCTCTGCAAACTCCTAACATGTCCCAGAGAAGCTGCCACAGCCCCAGGTGTCCAGCTTCATCTCTCCTTGGTGATGTCAGTATGTGACTTGCTGATTTCTCAGCTTTGACATTTTAAGTTCTCTTCTAATGTCTTAACCCTGACAGCCCAAATCTGACCGCACTCTTGAAGATCACAGCCTTGGCTCACCTTCTTCATGGATTCGCCTCTCAGAAAACTCAGCCCAAACAGCTCACTCCTTTGCTTCATTAAGCAGTATGAATATCGATGTTTTAGTATTGTTTCCAGGTGTTTCATTGTAATATATGTTCTCTCTTCTAATAAGATAGCAAAATCAAGATCAGGACCAATGTGTTCTGCTACTTTTCTACCACCCACAGCCCCTCCTACCTCCCACAGCCCCTCCTGGAACAACGTACACACAACAAAACTTCACAAATGCTCACTGAGTGTAAGTGCTTAGAAGAGACCCAGCCAATGAATGGGGTGGGGTACACCAGCAGATGGTCCAGGTTTCTGCTGTTGATTTTAGTAATGATACGGTTAGTGCTCTCTGCAGATCTGCCACCATGAGCCATATTGCCCATTATAATTGTTCATCTGGTCATTATTTTGACACATTCCAAGCTGCTGCAAAAGTAATTACATTCTGTGCACAGAACCACTCACTGCAATTATAGGCCTTAGCAATGACATTAGGAGGTAACATCAGATAAAGATGTTATGAATCAATCACTCAGGTATAGGAAAGATTTTTTAAAGGAAGAAGGGTAAACCAACCATGTGAAACCCACTTTAATCAAACACAGTATTCTTCTGAAACCAGACATCAGCGAGGAAAAGATTATCAAGCCACACAGACACAAGAGAACAAGAATAAAAACAAATGTACAGGGAGAAGGTGAGTTTCTACTCCCTGTGCACACACTCCTTACTCCAAGGGAATCTCTTGCTGTTCTCCCTCCAAAGCGCCACCTACTGCTCAGCGGGGGGAGGGCAAGTGACAAGCAGATGGCTGATTTCCTCACTTCTCAGGTCAGAGGTCTCCAGGGAAGGTCCCAGGCACATGCCTCAGAAAGTGTCCAGCCCCTCATACTAGCCGCCATTTACTAAGACTCATAACTCCCATGCCAAACAGCGTGCTAAGTGCTTAAATAATGCAGCAGTTCCTTTCATCTTTACCATGACTCCATGAGACAAGTACTTTTATCCTCATTTCAGTAAAAATGCAGGAGCACCAACATACCCTGGTTTGAGAGATCTACTTACCAAGTGGCCCCATCTGCCAGGCACTGTGCAAAGCACTAGGAACTCAATGGTAAGTAAATAATAGAAGTTCTACCTTCATGGAACTTACTCTTCTAGTGTGAGACAAAAAAATAAGAAAATAACAAGTTTACTACGTAAAGTGCTATAAAGACATAAATTGGTTAAATGGGTAAAGAACCATTTTTAATGAAAAGGGGGAGGAAGAGGAGTTGCCCCAGAGAGCCTCAGCCTAAATGTGCATCGAGAATCTTTGTACTCAGTACCCTCAGCGGGGGCGGGGACTAGGCTGTTCTGTTCTCAGGGCTATTACAAGAACCCTGTGAGGGGCTGGCCCCCCACGCAGGATGCAGTGTGTAAAGGGGGAGCCCCAGAGGCCTGTGTGCATCCAGGAAACTGGAAAAACATGAAAAGGAAAGTATAGGTAAGGGTTTGTAAAGCATAGCACCTAGTGGAAAAAGTGAAATAGAGACATCCCTGTTAATGTCTGTCGAAGAGAACGTTCTCCCTACTTGAAGAGCATCTGAACGTCTGTACGTGTGATTTCTACAACAGGGTTGGGCTCCATCTAGTAACTTGTTGGTTTAAGCTTCTTGGCAGAAGCAGTTTCCTTCCAGATATTCTGCTGGTCACAGTTCTGGGGGTGAATGGGATAAGCTTCCCTCAGACACAGAAAAATGTATCAGTAATGGGATAAAATCCAGCAGATTATGTCTTTTCTGTAATGGTGTGATTTCTTTAAAATATCAAAGCATTATTGTAACTATCAACTGGTTATTGTATATATATAAAGAGACTAGCTGCTCAGGGAGAGAGCCAAAGTAGCATCGCTACTCAGTGCAGGCAGATAAACTCCTAACTGAACCTGGTCCAGCCTTTCCCCGCACGCCTCTCCCCTCCACCACCCTCTCCCAACACCCTCCCCGGACTCACTTAACTGGAATCAGCTATATGCCTTACACTGGTGCCTTGATCTTCCTCCTCGTCCCTTTACCTCCTCTCGCCCCCAGCACCCACTGTCAAGGTCGTTATCTGAGAATCACAGGGTTGGACTAACCTCACCTCTAACCACAGACCCCTTCCAGCTCCTTCACACCTCTACTCCAGCTTCACTAGTCCTTGAAATGCATCAAATACACCCTATCTCCTTCCTTTTTCCATGGTCCCCACTCTTTGAATGTGACATCCTTCCCCATGCAGCCCAGACCTCATTTATCCATCTGTCCATCCAACTGACATTCATGGAGTCCTTTCTATCTGCACGTGTGACCAAGGCATGGCACTACAGGGGACATTAAGACCGGTCACTTCTTCATGGAGCTTAGAGCTTTGTGAGGGAGACAAACTAATAACATCCACAGTACAGGGAGAGGATGGGAACACACAGACATCTGAACTAGAACAGAGGTTCAAGTTCAGCCTTCCCATCACTCTCCAACAATGATATTTAACATTCAGTCCTTTGTCTTTCTCCTCAATGCTCCCAAAAGTCCATTAACCTTGGATATTTGGGATCAATCCAAAGATTCACCCTTAAAGAAATTCACATAAACATGTTGACTGCTCTTACTGCAGATTTATGCTTTCTAATCTCAGATGCAATTTTCTGTAAATTTATGGCTTCCAATCCCAGTCTAGTTTACAATAAGCTAAGGCTGCGATGTACAGTTGTTTAGGTTGCCTATTTCACAATCCTCCACAGTACTATTCACATAGACTATTATGAGAAGGTTGGTGTTTCTAGCCTTGTGCATTAAGTAAGCCACACAACCATTTGAAATGGCCTTAACTGTAGGTGTAATTTTGCATGGTTTTGTTTGTCTGTTTTTTGGTCCACTCCTTCTTTAATATGCTATTATAGCAATTCTTAACTTCTGTACCATATTTCAAAAGTTAACCCAGCTCTTGTTGGACCCATATAATTATAATTATAATCAGCTACCAACTCCCTCAAATTCCTTCTCTCACATCTATACACCTATCTATACCTGGAGTCATCTTTGCCTCTTTATTCTAGAGTTTTAGAGAAAAAAATGAGCCTTCTTCATTTCAAGACTGAGCCATCCCACTCTGTTCTGGATGTCCCCAGTCATGGAACTCTATGACTTTCCTATCTGTGTTGCTCCATCTTTTCTCTTATTTCTTGAACATACGAATACAATTATAATAATAGCTTTCATGCCTTGTCTGCTAATTTTATCCTCTGTATCATTTCTGGGTTAGTTTTGATTGACGGGATTTCCTCCCCATTGTACAACATATTTTCCTGTTTCTTTGCATGACTGGTAACTTTTTATTTGATGCCACACGTTGTGAATTCACCGCACTTGGTACAGATATTTCTGTATTCCTGTAAGTACTACCGAGCTTTGTTCTCGGACCCTGTTACATTACTTAGCTATTCCTTGATCTCTTCAGGTCTTGCTTTTAAGGATTGTTAGACAAGACCAGAGCAGTGTTTATGCTGGGTCTATTTCTCTCTTTCTCCTTTTAACATGTATATAAAGCCCTAAATAATATGTTACTTAGTTTTGCTTATTTTTGAGCTTTAGAAACATAATAAATACACCTTATGCATTCCTCCTAAGTTTTTACTTGACTTTATCAAACACTCTATTTTCAAGTTTCAAGCATGTTACTGCAAATAACTGAAGATTATTCATTTTACCACCTAATAACATCCCATTAGGTAACTGTGCCACTGTATCTTTATTTTTCCATTGACGGAGATTTGGGTTGTCTTCAGGTTTTTAGTCTTAGAAATGATGCTGCTATGAATATTCTTGAACAAGTCCCTTAACACATCTTTGCACAAGATTCTAAGGATTCTAGGATTCTAGAAGTAGGACTGCTGGATTTTACACTGTCCTATCACATTATTGCCACTGGATGTAAAATTTAAAGTCCCTAACCTACTAAGTAAAAGCATCTTCTTTTTTTTTTTTTTTTAAGATTTTATTTATTTGACAGAGAGAGATCACAAGTAGGCAGAGAGGTAGGCAGAGAGGCAGGCAGAGAGAGAGAGGAGGAAGCAGGCTCCCCGCTGAGCAGAGAGCCCTATGCGGGGCTCGATCCCAGGACCCTGAGATCATGACCTGAGCCGAAGGCAGCGGCTTAACCCACTGAGCCACCCAGGCGCCCCTAAAAGCATCTTCTTATAGTCTTATTTCTATTTTTCTTGTTACAAATGAGGAAGAGCATCACTTCCTACGTTGTTGACCATTTATGTTTCCTCTTCTGCATAATGCCTATTCATGTGCCTTTCCTATTAATTTAACTGGGTATGTTACCTTCCTCTTATTGCTCTGCTGAATTTTTAAAAGTATATATTCTGGGCACTTATACTTTAATGATTGTAAGTTTTAGAAATATCTTCTCTCAACTAGCAACCCATCTTTTCATTTTTTTCATGCTGTCTTTGCCAAACAAAAATTCTTTATTTTAATCTTATGACCCAGCAATTGCACTACTAGGTATTTACCCAAAGGATACAAACATAGTGGTCCCAAGGGGCATCTGCACCCCAGTGTTTATAGCAGTGATGTCCACGATGGAAAGAGCCCAGATGTCTACTGACAGATGAATGGATAAAGATGTGGTATATACCTACAATGGAGTATTACTTAGCCATCAAAAAATTGAAATCTTACATTTAAAATGATGTGGATGGAACTAGAGGGTATTATGCTAAGTGAAGTAAGTCAATCAGAGAAAGACAATTATCATATGATTTCACTCATGTGGAATTTAAGAAACAAAACAGAAGATCATAGGGAAAGGGAGGGAAAAATAAAATAAGATGAAATCAGACAGGGAGGCAAACCCTTATAATAAGAGTCTCTTAACTCTAGGAAACAAACTGAGGGTTGCTAGAGGGGTAGAGGTGGGGGGATGGGGTAACTGGGTGATGGGCATTGAAGAGGGCATGTGATATAATGAACACTGGGTGTTAGCGAAGACTGATGAATCACTGAACTCTACCTCTGAAACTAATAATATATGTTAATTAGTTGAATTCAAAATAAAATTTTAAAAAACAATGCAAACAAACAAAATTGTTAATTTTAATACAGTTAAACACATCAAACTTTTGTGGGTAGCTTTTTTGGTAACTGCTTTGAGAAACCCTTTGCTGGGGAACCCTCCTACACTGTTGGTGGGAATGCAAGCTGGTGCAGCCACTCTGGAATACAGCATGGAGGTTCCTCAAAAAGTTGAAAATAGAGCTACCCTATGACAAAGCAATCGCACTACTGTGTATTTACCCCAAAGATACAAATGTAGTGATCCGAAGAGGCACGTGCTCCTGAATGTCCACAATAGCCAAACTATGGAAAGAACCTAGATGTCCATCAACAGATGAATGGATAAAGATGTGGTATATACATACAATGGACTATTACTCAGCCATCAGAAAATGAAATCTTGCCATTTGCAATGACATGGATAGAACTAGAAGGTATTATGCTAAGCAAAATAAGTCAATTAGAGAAAGACAATTATCATATGATCTCTCTGATATGTGGAATTTGAGAGGCAGGGCAGGGAGGTCATGGGGGGTAAGGGAGGAAAAATGAAAAGATGGGACCGGGGATACAGACAAACCATAAGAGACTCTTAATCTCAGGAAACAAACTGAGGGTTGCTGGGGGGTGGGGGGGCAGGGATGGGGTGGCTGTGTAATGGACATTGGGGAAGGTATGTGCTATGTTGAGTGCTGTGAAATGTGTAAGACTGATGATTCACAGACCTGACCCCGGAGCAAATAATACATTATATGTTAATTAAAAAAAAAAAAAGAAAGAAACCCTTTGCTATCAAAGGACAAAGAGGTTTTTCTAGATTCTCTTCAAAAAGTTTTAGTTTTGCCTTTCACATTTAAGTCAACAAATTATCTGGAGTTTACATGTGGTAGGAAGAAAAGAACCAATATCATCTTACCCATACAAATAATCAAATATCCAAGAACCACTCATCTCCCCTGTGCATGCAATGCCACCTTTGTTCATTACCAGATCCCCATCTGTGTAGGCCTCCATCTTTTTGGTTCCATTAATTTGTCTTTCCTGTATCAAATGACACTGTCTCAGTGACTATATTGTTAGAAAGAAAGTCCTGATATCTGTTAGAGGAGATCCTCCCACTTAATCTTTCTTCTTTTGTCCCTCCCAATCCTTATACTGTTTACTTCTTTTTTTTTTTCTCTAGTCATGCTGGTAAGGATTTCCAGTACAATGTTGATTTGATGCTGTGATCATGAACATCATTTTCCTATTCCTGATTTTAAGGAAAATGCTTATAAAATATTCCTGTTAAAATGATTATTTTCAGAGGCTTTTAGAAAACATTCTTTCTTTTAAAAAAAAAGAAAAGATTTTTATTTATTTATTTATTTATTTGAGAGAGACAGGGATAGTGAGAGAGAGCACAGGAACAGTGAGGAGAGGAAGAAGCCGCGGGGCCCAATGCAGACTCAATCCCAGGATCCTAAGATCAATACCTGAGCTGAAGGCAGATTTTAACCGACTGAGACACCCAGGCATTCCATAAACTTCCTATGCATTCTTAAAACAAACCAAATTGGTTATGACATACAATGCTTTCTGTGTAGTACAGCATCCTATTTACTTTGTTTGGTTATGAATTCTGCATCCGTATTCATGAATGAGTTCGACCTGTAATTGTCTTTCTGACACCAGCCTTGTGTGCTTCAGTATTGCGAATTTACTGGCTTTACAGAATGAATTAGAAGTAATCTTCCTTTTTCCATTCTCTGGACAACTTATATAAGACTATCATGATATCTATCTTGAAAACTTGGTAGGATTAATCTATAAAATCAGCTGGTTTTAACATTTTCTTTACTAGAAGTTTATTAAATACTACTTCAATTATTAATGGTTATAAGAGAATTCAAGTTTCCTATATTTCTTAATAGGGTCAATTTTAAGTCCCTCCACCCTGCCAGAATTATACTATTTTATCCAAGTTTTCAAACGTGGTACTATAAGTCCTTAATTTTCTCTTACTCTTCTCTCAATTTCTGTTAGATCTGTAGATGTGCCTTATTTTTGCTCTTTTGTTTGTGTCTTCTCTGATTTTCTGGATTAATCTCAGCAGAGTTTTGTCAATTTTTTATGTCTCTTCAAAGAACCAAATTTTGTCACTGATGATTTTGTCTTTGTATTTTTGTTAACATTTCTGCTTTCATCTTTATTATCTTCCCTCTACTTTTTAAATATTTATTTGGTTGTTTTTTATTATCTTGAGGGCTTATCTAATTATTTTTTAATCTTTCCTATTTACTAGTACAACCATTTAATATTTTAAATTGCCTGCTAGCAATATCTTAGCATCATCCTACAGGTTTTGATTTACAGTAATTGTATCATCTAATAGACCTAAATATTTTTTGATTCATGACCCACAAGTTATTCAGAATATTGTGTACTTGCGACTGCTTACACCACCTCAAGTGAGCAATTATTAAATTTTTAGGAATTTTGAGAGCTGGCTCTTAAATACAACTATTATTAAAAATAAAATTATACAAGCTTAAAATTAATTATATTAAAAGCAAATAGTCAAAACATATTACTTTCTATGTTATTCCACTTTACTATTATCCATGCTCTCAAGGTCATTTACTTTTATTGTGTCAGGATGGTCAGAATAAATATAATGATATGCTACTGTGTATCTCTTCCAAGTAACATTCAGTGACCTCATGTCAGTACCCTGAATTTGGCTATGTAGGGAGTATTTGTACCACAGAAATTAGTAAGCTCTACAACTCAGCATATTTTTCTTTTGGAGAGCAAGTTGCTAAATATGTATAAGTTTTATATTTATTTTCTAGCATGTAATATTTTGTTACTTAAAGGAGTTTAAAAATGCTATATATTGTGGGAAATGGTGGGTTTAGTTCCATCCCATCTATGATTGGGCCATTAACAAATAGATAAGGGGCATATGGTAGTTCAACTTCAGGGTCAAGGGAACGTACAGAAAAGACCCCACTGGTCCTTAAAAATCCACTCAGGTGCAAGTGCCTGTGACCTTATGCAGGCATTCTATTCTTATTCTCTTGGTTCATGCACCTTACCCAACTACCAAAGTAGGGTTTTTTTTCCCTTCTATTTTTCCAAAACACCACCCACCAAGTTCTAATAATAACATCATATATTTGAATAGTGCTTGATGGATTACAAAGCATTTTTCTCTACAGTATCTCTTAATACTAGCAAAGAGCCCACAAGGTCGCTTTTATCGTCCAGAAGACTGTCTCTTATTTCGTTGCCTGAGATGTACAGACCAGGTTTGTGTTTCCTCACAGTTTCTATCAATTTTGATTCCAATTCTGCCCAGCTTCACCTCTGTAATTTCAGACTAAGGAGTTGTGATCTTTTTGTCGGACCTCATCAGGAAAGCCCTCCATTTCTGTAATGATTTTCAGCTGCCCTAAAGTTACTTTTTTAAAAGGCTTATTTATACACTTGCGGAAAAGATTAAAACGCTGCTTCTAACAAGAAAGCTGTCAAAACTGGCAAGCGGGTTTGTTTTCTGATGAAGAGTCATTGTAAAAGTCACTAAAATGAGAAATTGATTTTTAAAATTCTTTTCTCACTGCAGTAGAAAAATTACCATTACAGCAACAATCGTTTCAGTTGCAGAACCTGACGAAATTGTTTCTGCTTCATTGGGGAAGGTCTATATCTGCTGGGCAAATACATTCAAGTCAGAGAGAGGCAGACGCGCATTCACAGCAGTGAAGACTCTGGGTGGTTCTCCAAGCAAAGAAAAATTTCACCCTAAAATCTTCAGGAAGACCTCTGTAACAAGTCCTTTCTACCGTCTTGCTATGTATGACTTGAGTTTTGTCTCACCTCTTTCCTTCCGGTCACTGCCAAACATCTCCTAACAGACTGGCTGGCTGCCTCCTACACACTTAGAGCTCTCCCCTTCATGCCGGGCACTCATCGTCTCCAGCAGGTGCTCTCACGTCACAGGGATGTCCAGCCATCAACTTCATGAACTCTTCCAGCTCTAGCGACCACATGTTAGATGGTCCCCATCTCTATCCTTTTAGTCCAACTTCTCTCCAAACTTCTATATAACCATTTCACTCTGCCCTTTGGACATCTCAACCTGGAAACCGCAGTGGCACTTCAAACTCAACATCCAAAGGGGAGAGAATATTAAGAGAATACCTTTATTTCATGTGCGTGCTCAGTAACATAACAGAAAATGTGATTGCTGTCTCTGCCTGTGGCCCCTAGACCTATTTTCTTTGTCTAGTAATGGAATCATCATCTTCTGAAAAAGACCGAAATTCACTGGGTATAGAAACTCTTTTCTATCCCAACCCTATATCCTAACTAACTGAATCTATAAAACAAAACTCTTATCCATCCATCCATCTCTTCTTTTCTATTCAAATTTAAATACCTCCCATATCGCTTGTTGCTACTTTTTCTCCTCCTACTGCCATATCTGTCTTATTCTGACAATTTTATAGCAGGAATAATAGGATTTTTTTTTTAAGAGTTTATTTATTTATTTGACAGACAGAGATCACAAGTAGCAGAGAGGCAGGCAGAGAGAGAGGAGGAAGCAGGCTCCCTGCCAAGCAGAGAGCCCGATGCGGGGCTCGATCCCAGGACCCTGGGATCATGACCTGAGCTGAAGGCAGAGGTTTTAACCCACTGAGCCACCCAGGCGCCCCGGAATAATAGGATTTTTAAAAAGGTAATAAGAGTCAACTGCACACAGTTAACAGTCCCTTCCAACATGGGCCCAGTATACATAATTTTACACAATTTAATTCGAGCAAATATATAATTTTAAAGACTGTTTTCTTTGATTATGAGACTACTATACACATCTGGTCATGCCAGTCATAGCTGTTTTTAAATGAAAACATATTTCATCTAAACGATGTATTAACCATTTCACTATTATGAGACTACTGGATTGTCTCCAGTGTTACAACTGTAGAGAAAATGCTGCCAGGAAGATTCCCTGCACATGAGACCAGTTTTCTTCCTTGGAATTATTTCCAAATAAACATTTTTAAGAGTGAGTGAAATCCAAACACTTACACTGTCATATTTATACATACCATCTATTGCTGCCTTATTTTTGCAAATGTTCCTAACAATTTTCAAAGCATGAGTTTGTCGGTTTCACCACACTCTCCCAAGAAATCAGCCCCATTTGGGGGTAAGTGAGTAGTTCAACGATAACAAGTACATTTATAAGGCTGTGCAACCATCACCACAGTCCAGCATTAGTACATTTCCAATATCCTCCAAAAACATATTCACTCACCAGATGGGCATCTGGGTGGCTTCCAGGTTTTCAGTTATAATAAAAAATGCTATTGTGAACACTTGCACAGGTGTCATTGTGTGGACATACACTTTCATATACCATCGGTAGATACCCAGGAGTGAAATTCCTCAGTTGTGTGGCAAATGTTCAACTTTTTAGAAAGTGCCCAATAAATAAATAAGGATTTATTTATTTGAGAGAGAGACAGAACATGCGGAGGTAGGAACAAAGAGAGAAGGAGAGAATCTCATGCAGACTCTCCACTGAGCACAGAGCCCAACATGGGCCTTGATCCCACAACCATGAAATCATGATCAGAGCCAAAAGTAAGAGTCGCATGCCCTACTGACTAAGCACGCCAAACTATTTTCTAAAGTAGCTCTACCATTTCGTATTCCTTACCAGCAATGTATGAGAGTTCCAGATGCATCAACATTGTCATCAATATTCGATACTTTATTATTATGGTGGGTAAATAGACACATCTTATTTTGGTTTTAAAATATGTATCTCCATAATGATTAGTGATCTTAAGAATCTTTAGTCAAATGCAAAAAAATTAAAATTAAAAAAGAAAAGAAATTAAATCACAGGACCCAAAAAAGGGATCTTTAGTCATGCTTCATTGCATTTGTAGTGTTGTAAAGTGTATTCAAATCTTTTGCCCATTTTGGGGGTGACAGTTTAAACAACACAGATTTATTCTTTTACACTCTGGAGGTTAGAAGTCTGAAATCAGTGTCCCAGTTCTACAGTCTAGGTGACGGCAGGGCTGGTTTCTTCTGGAGGCTTCAGGGGAGAATCCAATCGCTTGACTTTTCAGCTTCTAGTGATTGCCCCATTCCTTGTCTCACAGCTCCTTCTTCCATTTTCATATCACACTGCTCCAGTCCCTGCTTCTGTCATCACCTCGCCTTCTCCTCTCCTGTCATCCCATCTCCCTCTGCTTCCTCTTATAAGGGCGAGTGTGATCACATTTAGGGACACCCTGGACAATCCAGGATGATTCCTGCATCTCAAGATCTTTAATTCCATCACATCTGCAGAGCTCCTTTTGCCACAAAAGGTCACATTCACAGGTTCCAGGGATTAGGATGGGGATATCTTTGGGCCCATTATCCAGTTGACCACATAGGTCAAGTGTCTGGCACATAGTTAGCACTCAGTAAACAGCAGCTCTTACTACGTTGCTTCTACCTTCTAGACTGGGGCTGAAGGCTCCTCTTTGAGAAGAGGAGATGAATAAGTATAAAATGTGATCTGGAAGAGGTCATCTCCATGACCTGGGAATTTCAGGCAGGTTTTCCAGGGTGGAGAGGTTCTCCAGGGCCTGAGGAGGTTCTTTTGCCCATTTTTATTTATTTTTGTCTTTTTAAAAAATTTTTTCAGTGTTCCAAGATTCATTGTTTATGCACCACACCCAGTGCTCCATGCAGTATGTGCCCTCCTTAGTACCCACCACCAGGTTTACCCATCTCCCCACCCCCTCCCCTCCAAATCCTTCAGTTTGTTTCTCAGAATCCACAATCTCTCATGGTTTGTCTCCCCCTCTAATTTCCCCCAATTCACTTTTCTTTTCTTCTTCTAATGTCCTCCATGTTATTCCTTATGCTCCACAAATAAGTGAATCCATGTGATAATTTACTTTCTCTGCTTGACTTATTTCACTCAACATAATCTCCTCCCGTCCTACCCATGTTAATGCAAAAGTTGGGTGTTCGTCCTTTCTGATGGCTGCATAATATTCCATTGTATATATGGACCATATCTTCTTTACCCATTCATCTGTTGAAGGGCATCTTGACTCCTTGGCAATTGCAGACACTGCTGTTATGAACATTGGGGTACATATGGCTCTTCTTTTCCCTACATCTGTGTCTTTGGGGTAAATATCCAGTAGTGCAATTGCAGGTTAATAGGGTAGCTCTATTTTAAATTTTTTGAGGAATCTCTACACTGTTTTCCAAAGTTCTTTTGCCCACTTTTAATTGGATGGCTAAGCTATAACCGAATGTTAAGAGTTCTTCATATATTCTGGAGACAAATATTTCATTGGTTATATGATCTACAAACATTTTCTCCCAGTCTGTGGCTTATATTTTCACTTTCTAAATGGTATGTTTTAAAAAGTAAATGCTTTTAACTTAATAAAGTTAAATTTATCTATTTTTTCCTTCATTATACTGCACTTTTGGTATTGTATCTAAGAATTCTTTGCCTAACCCAACGTGACTAAGATTTTCTCCTATGGTTTCTTCTAGAATTTTTACAGTTTTAGCTTTTACATTTAGATCCATGATTCATTTTGAGTTAATTTTGGTGTAGGATGTGAGGAAGAGATTTAGATACTTAACTGTCTCAGCACCACCTGTGGAAAACACTATCTTTTCCCCCCAGTGAACTGTTTCAGTACCCTTGGAGAAAGTCCACTTTCTCCAAAGATCATAAATGTAAACATTTTTATCTAGATTTCCAATTCTGTTATGATTTATAGGTTTATCCTTGTGCTAATGCCATACTTTCTTGATTACTGTGGCATTATAGCAAGTTTTGAAATCAATTAGTGTCAGTCCTACAACTTTTATTCTTTTTGATGCTATTGTAAATAAAATCTTTTTCTTTTTTTATTTATTTTTTATTTTCAGCATAACAGTATTCATTATTTTTGCACCACACCCAGTGCTCCATGCAATTTGTGCCCTCTATAATCCCCACTACCTGGTACCCCGACCTCCCACCCCCCGCCCCTTCAAAACCCTCAGATTGTTTTTCAGAGTCCATAGTCTCTCTTAATTTCATTTTTTGTTTTTGTTTTTCTGGGAATAGAAAACAGAATTGGGAATAGAATTGAGTTTTGTATACCGATCGTATAGTTAACAAACTAAATTTCTTTATTAGTTCTGGCCATTTGTAGACTCCATGGAATATCCTATATAAAGAATCATTTCATCTGCTTATAAAAACACCTTTATTTCTTTCTCTGCAATTTGAATGCCATTAACTTCTTATTTCTTTTTTCCTTCCTCCTTCCTTCGTTTTTTTCTTCCAGATCTTAGGGGTAAAACATCCAGTTTTTTACCATAATGATGTTAGCTGTATTCCATAGATGCTTTTTATCAGGTTGAGAAATCTCCTTTCTATTCCTGCTGTGTTAGGAGTTTTTATCAAGAATGGGTATTGGGCTTTTATTAATGCTTTTTCTGCATTAAAGATGATTGTGTGTGGTCTTTGCCTTTATTCTATTAATATGGCATATTATATTAATTAATTTTGGGGTGTTAAAACAACCATGCATTCCAGGGACAAATCTCATTTTTTCATGGTGAATAAGTCCTTTTATATGTTTCCATATTTGGTTTGTTAATATTGTGTTAAGAAGTTTTGTGTCTATGTCCCTAAGATATTGGTCTATTGTTTTCTTTTCTTGTATGGTCTGTCTTTGTTATCAGTCCCAGAGATAAAGTGTTCTCTGTTTGATGGGCTCCCCCTTCCCCTATTTTTAAAAGAGTTTGTGCTATTATTGTCACATAACATCTATATATGTTCCACATTCCACAGTACAGGATTATAATTATTGCTTTAAGCACTCTTGTCTTTAAAGGAAGTTAAGAGGAGAAATGATAAGAAGGTATAATTAAAAGTTTCTTTAATGCACATATTTGCCATTTCTGATGCCCTTCTTTTCTTCCTGAGGATTCAAGTTAAATCTAATGTCATTTCCTTTCATTGGGAAGGACTTCATTTAGTATGTCTTGAAAGACATATCTGCTAGCAACCACTTCTCCCCATCTTTGTTTTTTGGGAACATCTTTATTTTACTTTCATTTGTGAAGGATAGCTTTATTGCATGCAGGATTCTCGGAGGAATTTAGTTGAACAGAATTTTGGTTTTGTTTTTAACTTTAACACTTTGAATGGGTCATCTCATTGTTTTCTGGCCTCCATTGTTTCCGATGAGAAGTCAGCCTTTAACCGCATCCATAAGCCCATGAGTAATTTTCTCTTGAAGCTTCCATGATTTTCCCTTTGTCTTTTGCTTCATCCATTTCTCACCTTTTTCATTCTGTTCTCTCTGTTCAGATTAGATCATTTCTCCTGGCCTATCTTCAAGTTCACTTACTGTTTCTTCTGCCATCTACGATCTAAGCTTATTTTTTAAAATTATCTTTACACCCGATGTGGGGCTCAAACTCAGGACCACAGGATAGAAAGTCCTACACTCCTCCGACTAAGCCACCCAGGCACCGACCCCTCCCCCCCGCCACTGGCTCCAGTGAATTTTTTATCTCAGTCATTACACTATTCAACTCCAGAATTCTGAATTAATTCTGTTTTTTAATTCTTCGCTCTTTATTTGTCGAGTCATTGCTGTCATACTGTCCTTCAATTCTTTCAAATATAACTTCATTTACTTCTTTGAACATGTATTTAACTCCTTTGAAGTCTTGGTCTGCTAACCCCAATATCTGAGGACAGTGAGAGGCAGCTATTAACTACTTTTTTCCCTGGGTATGGATCACACTTTACTGTTACTTTTTTCTTTTCTTTTTTTTAAAGATTTTATTTATTTATTTGACAGACAGAGATCACAAGTAGGCAGAGAGGCAGGCAGAGAGAGAGAGGAGAAAGCAGGCCCCTGCAGAGCAGAGAGCCTGATGCGGGGCTCGATCCCAGGACCCTGGGATCATGACCTGAACCGAAGGCAGAGGCTTTAACTCATTGAGCCACCCAGGTGCCCTCACTTTACTGTTTCTTTGTATGACTACCTCATCATGTTTTGTTGCAAATAGGACATTATAGATAATATAATATAGATAATATAATAGATAATAGAATCACAGTAAGTCATTCGTTTTTGGTTTTTGTTTGTTTACTAACTCGCCTCAGGTAAATCTATGAAATCTGTCTATTTTATTTATTTATTTATTTATTTATTTATTAATTAAGATCTTGTCTCCCTTGTTTTGTATGGTCATAATGTCTCTGCTGAGGCAGGGAGCCCAATGCAGGGCTTGATCCCAGGACCCTAACCCTAACCAACTGAGCCACCCAGGTGCCCCTTAAGCCTGGGCTCATAGTGTTCACTCCTATGGCAGTCAGAGCATGGTATTGAACACCCCACGCCCATTAGGTTTCCATCTTCTGCAATGAATATGTATGGAACTAGGGGAGTGCATCAAAAATTCAAGCCCTTTTAAGTCTGCCTAGTGCTTTATTGACTGTTGGGGCTTTTGGCGCCTTCTCTGCACGTGCAGACAGCCTTGAGGTTATTACCCACATAGGGAGATAGTTTGGATAATTTCCGGTCTTTGCTGCACCTCAGTCAAGAACATTTTGCCCTAGGGCACCTGGGTGGCTCACTGGGTTAAGCTGCTGCCTTTGGCTCAGGTCATGATCTCAGGTCCTGGGATCGAGTCCCGCATCAGGCTTTCTGCTCAGCAGGGAGCCTGCTTCCTCCTCTCTCTCTGCCTGCCTCTCTGCCTACTTGTGATCTCTCTCTGTCAAATAAATAAATAAAATCTTAAAAAAAAAAAAAAAAAAAAGAACATTTTGCCCTAATCACAATGGCAGTCTTAAGCTAGAGACAGTGGCATTCTACACGGACCCTATCATAGAGATGTCCCCTTCTGCTGATGATGGTGGTCCAAATCAAGTGAATCCCTTTTGACCGCAGCAGTACAGTGGCTGGTCCTCACCCTGCCTTTGCCTGGCAGAGCCTCCATGCCAACAGAGCAGTGGGGGAATGAGGGGACACAACAGGTAACCCAAGCAAACAGGCCACATACCGCCACTGTTCTTACCTGAAGTTCTGTGGGGGTTTTGTGTATAAATATTTCTCAGAGGATTATATAATTTGGGTCAATTTCTAGAGCTCCAAAATTGTTATCTTCACCAAGTTCATCAAGTTTAGAGTCACTTTTTAGCAAGAGGATGTGACAACCTCATTTAGCCATTGCTAGCCCATATTTTCAATTTCTCATTACTGTTTCATTTGCCAATTTTATTTATTAGAAATTTGAATATTTTCTTGTTCACTTGTTGCCCAAGTGAATTTTCTATTTTTGTTTTACTCCCACTCATCCTGATACTTCTCTTATCTCTGTGAACATATTATAGATATCAAACTTTTGCCTATATATGTTTGATGTATTGACCTCAATTATTTTTCTTATATTATTTTCATAATTTTTCCTTGGAAGCTTTCATTTCAAGCTTCAGAGTGTTTTCTAAAGCTTTAAGCCTAAGAAAGTTACACTCTACTAAAACCAGTTAGAATAGCTTTTCAACTAATGCATTCATCTCCCAATTCCAGCCCACTCTACACACAGTACTTTCCTTAGTAAACAAACCATTCATTAAGTGTTTAATGAATTAAATTATTTTAACAGAAAATTAATACAAACAGGAGGCAATATTAATTAGTGAAATCCAAATTAAATAACATATACAGTTCTACTATATTTATTGCACTATCTTTAGCTTCTGACAAAGGAACACTAAGAGGTTCTGGAGAGAACACTTATAAAGACATTTTTAATTTGGCACCAATATTAATGTATTACAAAATGCTAAATTATTGCAAGAATTTGGATTAAATATGCCCTGTCTTCCTCTGTCCACCTCTTCCATTTCCATCACCCTGAAAATGGCTTCCTTTGTGGTTGACAAGCTTTAATCCAGGCTTTGTCTGAACCAACTGCTAAATAAGTCTAGCATGAACTTGGAAGCTGGACAAGACACACAAGCTCCAATATAAGCCTGATCCCCAGAGGCAGGTCAAGGCAGGCCAAGGCAGCCATAGGGACAGGATTGCATGAAGACTATAGGTCAGAGAATATCACCTCCTCTAATGGGTGCTCACAAGAATCTACCCACTAACAGGGCTTGGTACCTCAAGTAATCTTTCCATAACAGACTCTCCCCAACATGAGATGTACAGGCGCAGCATGCTGTCCCCACAAAAGCATCCTGATGAAAGATAATACAGAAATAGCTTGTACAAATAGGTAGGTCATCAGGAAGCTCAGAGAAAAGAAAAGAGTAATGTGTGGGCGCCTGGGTGGCTCAGTGGGTTGAGCCACTGCCTTCGGCTTGGGTCATGATCTCAGGGTCCTGGGATCGAGTCCCGCATCGGGCTCTCTGCTCAGCAGGGAGCCTGCTTCCCTCTCTCTCTCTGCCTGCCTCTCCATCTACTTGTGATTTCTCTCTGTCGAATAAATACATAAAATCCTAAAAAAAAAAAAAAAAAAGTAACGTGGACGGCCTCATGATACAATCCAAGGCTGGAAGACGTTGTCTGAGGTAACTGAACTGTCCAGTCTGGAGACAGGTGTAAGCAGTAATGGGTAGAAAGAGTCAGTCCATCCAGTTCTCTACTCTGATCCTAAGCTCTGTATAGGGTGATGGCTCCCAATATATATTGAGAAGCAATAAGATAAGAAGCTTGAGAACAGGCATCACAATGTATTAGGTAACTGTGTGTGTGTGTGTGTGTGTGTGTGTGTGTGTGTATGCGTGGGTGGGTGTGTGGATGTGACAAGGCAAGGCAGACACTGCTACCTACATTTTATATATGAAGATACAGAAGCTTATTATAGACGTTACTCTGGTTCACTAGCTCCAGGACCTTCACATTTTCACTGGAACAACTTTTAAAATCTTGAATAGGTGTCTTGAAACTGGGGAGAAAGTTCCATGGATATACCAGAATAGGGACTCTTATATCCTTCTAAGTAATCCTTTGGGTTTCTGGAAAAATCCTTCTCATGATTGGATAACACGTGTTACAGTCACTCAGCTAGGGCCACTCAAGACTTTCCCCGTCCAGGCAGACAGTGCTTACAGCATATTTAGGTCGGACAGAAACAGGCAGGGAATCTAACCCACGTCTCATTCTACACATAGACCATGCTGGGCTGATATGCCAGGGAACTGATGACTCAAAAGAAAGCTGAGTTTTAAAGATATCATCATTGCAGGAACCACATCTAGTCCAAAGGACTCTTCAGTCCATGAATGAGTCACAGAAGAAACAACAACAACAACAACATATGAATCATCCCTTTTCACACCATGGCTATACAAAGAAAATCACTAGCATATGGAAAAAGAAAAGCCAGTGTTCGGCTTTCTTGAGGATTGAGTAGGAGTGACCGTGTGGCCATCCCAAGTGAATCAGGTCCTTAATACTGGGGAAATTCTTTCAATATAAAAATCTTTCCATTTTCTAGCTATAAATACTAACTCAGGAATGGCATCATCCGAAACCAGGTTCCCCTTCTCTATGATTATTTTCAAATTGCCCAAAGTCTATCTATACTGTTAAACTGAGGCAGAAATGGGACCAGCTATCCACTGAACTCAGGTAAAACATGCTGGAAACTTCTGCGTTCCCCGCCCCCTCACCAGCATTGTCCCTTTGCTCCAACTTCCTCTTCCATTTCCCCCTTAACTCTAGCAGTGAAGAGTGTGTGAGGACACAGTAAAGAACTCAAATTTTCAAGGTCTGATGGGGAGCAAAGGAAAAGGCGAATCCCCATGTGTGGACCCATGCACGCGTGTGTGAGCATGTGTGTCTGAGCCTGGTGTATAGGTTGGACAGGAGGTATAATTTAAAAGAGAATGTCAAGGGCGCCTGGGTGGCTCAGTGGGTTAAAGCCTCCGCTTTTGGCTCAGGTCATGATCCCAGGGTCCTGGGATCAAGCCCCACATCGGGCTCTCTGCTCAGCAGGGAGCCTGCTTCCTCCTCTCTCTCTGCCTCTCTGCCTACTTGTGATCTCTGTCTGTCAAATAAATAATAAAATCTTTTAAAAAATAAATAAATAAAATAAAATAAAAGAGAATGTCAAAAACAAAGTTCCAATTAATCACAAAGAAAAACTCAGGATTCAATCAGGCAAGAATTAGAAAACTGGCTTAAAGGTTGGGAAATCTGATCTTTAGTTCCACAGCCATAAGACCTTGAGTAAGTCCATCGCTCCTGACCTCTGTCTCCCTTTTTCATAAAATTCCCAACATCCACATGGAGATGATGAGAATAAAATAAAACAACAGACAGGTAAAGGATGTGAAAACTAATAAAAGCTTTATTATTGCAAAATAGGCTGAGAACTGTTGAAAAATTCAGATGAAATTAAAAGAAACTAAGGCCAGCAACACAAGCCAGCTTCATCCTAATAAGCTATCAGCTAGGAAATCCAGCTCCTGACCACAGGATACATATTTAGAAGTAACACATTTGAAAATACTTCCCCCAAGACATAATAAATGGCCATAATGATTAATGTGGGGAACCAGAAAATTGGATTGGGTTCTGTGAAAACAGAAGACCTATAAGCCCTCTACACAAATATTTCTGTTTAATATATGAATGCAGCAGGGAAGCGTGCCCAAGTTCTAGAAGAGTAAAGACCAAGAAAATCAGATTCTTACTCTAGAAGAAAAACAAGATGACGGGAGCTACACTTTATCTTGTGCTGCGTGCTTGAGATTACACCTGACAACATTCAACAAAGTAAGGAAATTTCCTTCACCAGGAACAGTAGTGCTGTGCAGCTGGCTCTGTGTGTCTCCATCAGGCCCTGGAGATGGACATGCTTAATAGGATGAAAATAAGAGATGGTTCATGTACATTCTTACGGCAGGTGTCCAATAGGAAATTAAAACTGGGTAACTCTGTTTCTTTCCTTTTTCTCTTTTTTAAAAGAATGGTATTATTGTCATATATTTCAGGTTGCTTTTCCAGGAACAAGATGGACCAAGCAGTGGCATTTTTACATCCTCTGTCAGTGCCCCTATGACCACGGGCCAGCCTACAAGTGGTAAAAGGAAATGCGATTGGGGCCAAGCCTTCTTTATTCAATGCACCTGCCCTCCACAAGGGCCACACTCTACTAAGCTCGGGACTCTTACAGTTGTTAACTTGTGTTGTGGGGCAATTTTTTTTTACGAACTTCCCATAGGTTTACAAAACAAAAATAAAGGTTAAAAAGTACTAAATACAATTTTCTGATCAGAAATACACATCAAACAGATGTAGTGAAAAAATGGCCATCTGTACCCCAATGTTCATAGCAGTAATAGTCACAATCACCAAACTGTAGAAAGAGCCAAGATGCTCTTCAAGAGACAAATGGATAAAGAAGATATGGTCCATATCTACAATGGAATATTATGTCTCCATCAGAAAGGATGAATACTCAACTTTTCTATCAACATGCATGGAACTGGAGGAGATTATGCTGAATGAAATAAGTCAGACAGAGAGAGTCAGTTATCATATGGTCTCACTTACTTGTGGAGCATAAGGAGTAACATGGAGGACATTAGGAGAAGGAAAGGAAAAGTTAAAATTGGGGGAAATCAGAGGAGGAGATGAACCATGAGAGACTGTGGATGCTGAGAAACAAACTGAGGGATTGGAGGGGTGGGGGGTTAGGTGAGCCTGGTGGTGGGTACTAAGGAGGGCACGTATTGCATGGAGCATTGGGTTCATAAACAATGAATCTTGGAACACTGGGAAAAAATTAAATTAAATTAAAAAAAAAAAGGGCGCCTGGGTGGCTCAGTGGGTTAGGCCTCTGCCTTCGGCTCAGGTCATGATCTCAGGGTTCTGGGATCGAGGCCCGCATCGGGCTCTCTGCTCAGCAGGGAGCCTGCTTCCCTCTCTCTCTCTCTGCCTGCCTCTCCATCTACTTGTGATTTCTCTCTGTCAAATAAATAAATAAATAAAATCTTAAAAAAAAAAAATTAAAAAAAAAAAAAAAAAGAAATACATATCAAAACCAGTCGGTGAATTTTCTTACTACAGCCACAAGCAGAGATTTGCTGCCCAGCTGGGAAATATACAAACAAACCTCGTATTAGAGCCTGTCCATCTGGGTTGCTTCTGATATCCAGGGAGCCCGCTATCACAGTGCTGCCTTCAAGAGCACACCCCCCAAAACATCAAGGGACCCGAGCCATATAACTCAGGTGCTCTAATGCATCTTAAAATGAGTCTGTTAATAAAGGTTTGTCTTGATGTTGAGGACCAAAATATGAAAGAGCTGCAAAGTAACTGGGACCAAGAAAATGGTATTTGTAGCACTGCAGGCTACTGAAAGCAGCCAAAGTTCCTAAATGCTGTTAAAACCAGTGGATTCCTAGGATAGTCTATAACGTGTCAAGACACCAGTGTCTGGAGAAAACTCCATCCTACCTGAGAAATCTCTGGGAATTACCGGAAGAGTCACTTACTCTGTTTTCTGTTCTCACATATTACTGTTTAAATTTTATTAGAGGTACTTTGTAACTAGCTCAATTTCCTTTGAAAGCTTCTAAGTGCTTTCTCTTCCCCAGTCCCCACTATTTCTTCTGTGCCGGTGTAGGGGGGCTGCTGTGTTATAAACCCATGATTCTGTATCTGCAGCTGCCTGCGGAAATACTCAGCTTATCTATATTTAATGTGTCTTTCCTCCTACTGCGCCTTCAGGGGGCAATTTCCCCCACCACATCTAATAAGCATGATGGATTATATTCAATTTAGCTAATGCCAAGCTGTAACTAATCATAGCAGCCTCCTCAAATCAGGCTAGAGATACAGCCTTGTCTAAGACCCTTTATAAACAGGCTGTTTCTGGAGATTTACACAGCAAGTATGGGTGAAGACATTGGAAATATGAGAAGAAAGTATAATGACTAAGCTGTCAACACTAGGAGGGAGCTTTGAGTCCTAACTACAGAAGGAGGTAGGACCAGACGCCCCTGGACAAATGACGAAGAATGAGTATTAGATTCCAGAGGGCTAGCTGGCCAGTGACTCATGGGACACTAGGGTCACACTAGAGGTACCTGGCAGTCAGCAGGGTGCCCGCAGCTCAAGAAAAGTTTCACAGTGACCGGGAGAAGCTGCTGTCTCGCCATTCCAAATGTGCCCTGGGCAAGATACACTCTCTGGGGACGCTTGAGTGGCTCAGTCGGTTGAGTGACTAAGTTTTGGGTTCAGCTCAGCTCATGATCTCAAGGTCCTGGGATTGAAACCCTTGCTGGGCTCGGCACTGAGCAGGGAATGTGCTTGTGGATTCCCGCTCTTCCTCTGCCTCTGCCCCTTCCCCCTACTTGGGTGGGCTCATGCACACTCGTGTTCTTTCTCTCTTAAATAAATAAATAAATAAATAAATAAATAAATAAATAAATAAATCTTTAAAAAAAAAAAGATACCCTCTCTAGACCTTAGGTCCCCCAGCAGTAAGATGGAGGCAGCAGCAGAGCTGGCATGGACTCAGCTGTAAGGCAATATGGGTTTCTAAAACCGGAGATGCAGGCTCAATGAAAGAATAAGTTACTTAAGCTTTCTGTACTTTGGCTTCCTCCTCAGGCAAACAGAAAAAATTGACAACGACCTTGCACAATGGTGGGGATTTGGTGATCCTGTCCGTGAAGCCCTGGCCTGTTGGGAACACATATTAGGAACTCAGTAAGTGGTAACTATTATTGGATCCGAAAGCAATACTCTATTCGTTTTGATGAGACTCCAAAGTGAGATTTCATATGGAAATGAAGGACAGTGCTAAAATAAAGCACTATAATACAGAGTTCACGGAGATTCGTTAGAACCTGCAGTAACCACTGCTTTGTTTTACCAGCAGGGATGGCAGAAATACAGGCAAGAGAACTATGTGGGATGCTCCCCAAAGGCCCTTCCTTTGGCACCTCCTGGATAAGAGGATATAAAATCAATCCCCCATGCTGGCGTTAAAGTCTAGGATGAATACTGTGTTTACCTCCATCAAAAGTATACCCCAAATTCAAAGTCCTCCACCATCCCACCTTTTTAAAAAAAAAAAAAAAAAAAGATTTTATTTAGGGCGCCTGGGTGGCTCAGTGGGTTAAGCCACTGCCTTCGGCTCAGGTCATGATCTCAGGGTCCTGGGATCGAGCCCCACATCGGGCTCTCTGCTCAGCAGGGAGCCTGCTTCCCTCTCTCTCTCTGCCTGCCTCTCTACTTCTGATCTCTATCTGTCAAATAAATAAATAAAATCTTTTTTTTTTTAAGATTTTATTTGTTTATTTGACAGAAAGAGACAGAGAGATCACAAGCAGGGGGAGGGACAGAGGGAGGAGCAGGCTCCCCAATGAGCAGGGAGCCTGACACAGGACTCCATCCCAGGACCCTGGGATCGTGACCTGAGCCGAAGCCAGATGCTTAACCAACTGAGCCACCTAAGTGTCCCCACAATCCCACCTTTGAAGCCTTATCTCCCATGCTCTTCCTCACACACTATGTTCCAGAGCTCTGCAGGGTAGCTCGCTGTGCCCTGAACGCACCATGCAGTTCCGTACCTCCACGATTTGGCAATCCTATCTGCTCAGGCTAGAGGGTCCCTTGTCACTCCTACCTCCTGATACTATTTCTCCCCTGGTTAAAACTTTCTAGTCTTTGGCATCCCTGACTCCTCTTAGAGAAGGATCCGTTCCAAGATATGCTTCTTCAGGTGACCTTCAACATACACAAGGAAGTCTTTTAAAATAACCATCTTGGGCGCCTGGGTGGCTCAGTGGGTTAAGCCGCTGCCTTCGGCTCAGGTCATGATCTCAGGGTCCTGAGATCGAGGCCCGCATCGGGCTCTCTGCTCAGCAGGGAGTCTGCTTCCCTCTCTCTCTCTGCCTGCCTCTCCATCTACTTGTGATTTCTCTCTGTCAAATAAATAAATAAAATCTTTAAAAAAATAAAAAATAAAAAATAAAAAAAAATAAAATAACCATCTTTTACACTGGGAGCCTTCTGTTTCCACCTCTCTTTCCTCTGGAAAGCTATAAAATCTAAGCATTTTTATATGTTTCCCACATTTTAAACTCCACTTTATAAACTATGGCTCAAGGAAGACATTATCAGTATTAGCACAATCATATCAACAAGTACCAAAAATAGGCTAAGCCCCACCCAAACCCCCCAGATAGGTTATGACACTGAAGTCTTGAATCCTTAAAGCTGTGGCTGTGGAGAAAATGTGCTTGGCCACAGTGTTATCTGTCAAAACAAGCCTATTCCCATAAGGCATGGCCCTTCAGCCACCTCCTCCATGAACTCTCCCATCATGCCCATTTAACAACTCCTTCCTCGGGTTCTCAGAGCATTTTGCAAGCCCCTCTGCATCCCTCCACTCATAAACACAACCTGCCCGGTACATTCAGCCTATGTAAGAGGTGGGGGGAGGGGCAGGGACTGACGGACTAAAGTTTCAAGTCCTCCCTAAGAAATCTGTAGAGCTTGCTATAAATACGAACCCTAAGATCAACAAAGTGGAGAGGACAGGACTTCCAAGTCCCACGTGAGGATGTCAGCTCTGTTCCTTAGCAGACTGCCACTCTCAGCTTCAGTCTCCACTCCTATAAAATGGGAGTGAGTCTCTGTCACTGAACTGTGAAAATAAAACAAAATTAGATGAGAAGCAGCAAGCACTTAGCCCAGTACATGCCTGGCATGTGGTAAGTGCTCAACGAACATATTTTTTGTATGGAATAATTATTATCATCACCGCAGTGTAAAGAGGTGTGTGTCAGAGAGTACACAAAGAGCAAAGGAAACAAGAATTTGTTCTGCTTTGTTTGCACACCTTGCCACTCTGGAGCTTAGTAAATGTTTGTTGATTCAAATGTGGGGGTTGGTGCAGGCTTTGAGAACTCAGAATGCATGGCTGTGGGAGAGGAGGACAGCCAAGGAGCTGGTAGGTCAATGTTCAAAGACATCCCAAGACCCAGGAAAACAGGGAGCACATCGGTAAGGCCTGGAATAGCAGTCCATTAGGAGAGTTTCCAAATGGTCTGAACGGACTCTAAATGCTAATCAGGAGCTGGGATGGCCACCGAGGCACCAACAGAGAAGAATGTTAAAAATACAAGCTTGGAGATCAGAGAATCAACAGACTGGGGTGGCGCCTGGGACTATGTATTTTCAACAGGCAACCGAGATGATTTAAATGTGCAATCAGGTTGTACCCAGAACTAGAAGGCAGAGTGGGCTATCAACATAGCTGTTCTGGTCTGGTCTTCAGCTCTGTATGCAAAATCTATGTGAAATCTCTCCTGTGATTGAGGTCTCTCCTTTTTGCCAGATCTCCATGAAGGGTGGGGTGTGAATGGTCCTCAGATGGTTCAAGGCTATGTGCTCAGGAACAAAGATGAGCCTCCTAACAGCGATACTTCCCGGGGCCAAGAATCTTCATGAGGGAAGTTAATTATTACTCTTTCAGATCATTTTCTGAACTAACAACAATAGGAAGAGCAGTACTAGTTACTAAGTGCTGGCAATGTGCCAGGCACTGCATTAATCTACACACATTACCTAATGTAATCCCCATAACACCCTGCAAGATAGACACTGCCCTCATTAACGGTAAGAGCACCATGGTTTAGGGATGCCTGGGGGAGCTCAGTCGGTTAAGCATCTGCCTTCAGCTCAGGTCATGATCCCAGGGTGCTGAGATCGAGTCCTGCATCAGGCTTCTTGCTCAGTGGGGAGCCTGCTTCTCCCTGTCCCTCTACTGCTCCCCCCATTTGTGCTCTCTCACTCTCTGACAAATAAATAAATAAAATCTTTAAAAAAAAAAAAGAACACCAAGGTTTAGAGAGGATAACTCATGTGCTCAAGATCACACTGCTACCCAGAGACAGAATCAAACAAGCATCTGGTTATTTCATCATGAAATTACACTGTTTGGCCAACTGCCAGGTCTACCTGCCAGCCCCAGACTCTACCTTTCCTCCAGACCTGGCTCAAAACCCTCCACCTGAGGCCATTTTATTTCCTCTAAAATTCCCAAGGCACTGAACACAGAGCTCTATTTCTGGGGCTGTTCAATCAATAACCAGCGAATAAATAGAGGTATGTTTCTATTGTACCTTTTCCCAAAGAACACAAAACACACTCACATTTACTCTCTCATCTGTTCAAGTGACTGCTTTAAAAAACAAAACAAAACATTTTTATTGGAATAAGACATAAGGAGTTCTGTAAAACATTTAAAATGACATTATTTACAAGGTCCCATTCTTTCCTCTTAAGTGTTGCTAGGCTTTTTGTTGCTTTTTCTATTCAAATAGAAGCCTTTCATTTACATACATCTCTTTCAAAGAAATCTGATTATGTAAAAATGTAACTAAAAAAGTCAAGTCTCTTCTGTTGCTTAGTACTCTTTATTTCCTATTCTTTTCTCTATGCTTCCTTTCAATGACATTTCAAGTCTCTTTCCTACATAGCTACACATGCATCTGGAAATCTGTTTTATAGCAAGCCTGACCCTACATCCACTACCTACACTATTTCTGCAGGTTCATCTTTGGACCACTGGGAAGAAAAGAGCCCATCTCCTTCACTGCCATCCTTGTCTCTGGGGCAGACCAGGCTTTTGGAACCTCCACAGTAGGTCCTCATTCCACAAGGCCACAGTCTGACAGTGGAGCACACACTCCTCTCTGCCTCACCAAAGGTCATGAGAGACCAGCCCCCTACCACTACTCTCACAATTACAACTGTTTTGATTTGCTCCTTTTGCTTAATATGAAAAACAGAGAACAATAACAAAGAGGAAAAAAAAAGAATTTAAGCAGGCTAGTGGGAGAGATGATATATGGAAGAGAATTTTTCTGGCCATCTCTTATCATTCTACTGGGGAGTTTCCTTCTCACATGCTCTAATTCAAATACGTGGACACTTGTCAATTAATGAGCAGTGAGTATCATTTCTGCCTTCAAAAACTCTCAACATATTAGGAAGGTAAGAGCACATGCGCACAGAAACGACCACTTCTTAAAGGAAGGCTTTGTCATGAGTCTTTACAAAGGCCTCAGCTACCAGGCAGGCAATGTTCTCTTGCCTCCTAACCAACACCCTGAGATTCACTCTAGCTAATTCTCAAACCTTATGTCTTATCCACACAGTTTTCCTGTGGTTGGAGAAACAGTAAGATGCTAATTCCCTGAGGTCTAATTCTCAAAACTCTTTAGTATAGTTTCCATATCCTTCAGACTCCCTTTCCTACAAATGCATGCCATGGACGCTATTATTGGTGTGGGATGGATAATTCCAATAGAAGCCACAATCATCTAAGCTAAATTGGGCCCCTAGCAGTGAACTCAAGGTTAAACAAGCCATCATCCAAACATTTCAATAATTCTGGAACCTCAAAGAGGAAGACAAGATTTGTTCTGCCTCTCACTCACTCTGTGCTTTCCAGTAATAGCACCAATCTCCTTGTCTCAGACCCCATCAAGAGTCAGAAGGTAATATATACAAAACCTGTATTTATGAGGGGGATGGGGAGTTATTATTTAACAAGTACAGAGTTTTAGTCTTGCAAGGCAAAAGGAGCTCTGTGGAAGAATCGTAGTGACCATAGCAAGGCAATGGGAATGTACTAATGTCACTAAGCTGTACACTTAAAAATGGTTCAGGTGGTAAATTTTATGTTATGTGTATTTTACCATAATTAGTTTTTTTAATATTCTACAACTGATTTTGGTTATGGTTGCACAACTCTGGGAATATACTAAAAACCATGACTTGAGTAAATGATATGGTATGTGAATTGTATCTCAACTTCTTATAAAAGAGGAGAAAAAAGAATCAAATGGGTATTTTAGGGGGAAAAAACCTTATATTTTAAATTAACCAGATAGATTTATAGCAGACTAATTACAGCAGAAATAGGATTAGTAAATTCGAATACAGGTCAGTAAAAAGTAGTCAACCTGAATCACAGAAGGGAAAGAGAATAAAGAAAAGAACAGAACACAAGAATTTGAATTATTTTCTCAAGGTATAAAATTGGTGTATATACAATGGAATATTACTTGGCCATCAGAAAGAACAGAACCCTGCCATTCACAATGACGTGGATGGAGTCAGTGTAGTATGCTAAACGAAATAAGTCAGTCAGAGAAAAACAAATACCATATGATTTTACTTATATATGGAGTCTAAGAAACAAACCAGATGAACATTCACAAGAGACATGTGAAATATTGTCAACAACAAGACCCAACCCAGGAACTTAATAGTCAAAATGTTAAAAACAAAAAATATAGGGGAGATTTTAAAAGAAGCAGAGGAATTTACCCAAAGGATACAAAAGTATAAATTTGTAGGGGTATGTGCACCCTGATGTTTAATACCAGCATGATCACAATAGCCAAACTACAGAGAGAGTCCAAATGTTCACTGACTGATGAATGAATAAAGAAGATGTGGTGTATATACAATGGAATATTACTTGGCCATCAGAAAGAACAGAACCCTGCCATTCACAGTGACGTGGATGGAGTCAGTGTAGTATACTAAACGAAGTAAGTCAGTCAGAGAAAAACAAATACCAAATGATTTTACTTATATATGGAGTCTAAGAAACAAACCAGATGAACATATGGGAAGCAAAAAAAGAGAGAGGGGGAAACAAACCACAGGAGATTCTCAATGATAGAGAACAAACTGAGGGATGATGGAGGGAGGTGTGTGGGGGGTGGGCTAAATGGGTGATGGGTACTGAGGAGGGCATTTGATAGGATGAGCACTGGGTGTTGTATGTGATGAATCAATAAATTCTACTCCTGAAACCAATGTTACACTACATGTTAACTAACTAGAATTTAAATAAAACTTTGAAGAAAAGATAAATAAAAGAAGCCGAGGAAAATAAGACATATCACATTCAGGAGAACAATAGCAGAATGGCATCTGAATTTTCATCAGAAGCAATAACATATTTAAACTGCCAAAAGATTTAAAAAGAAAAAAGAAAAAAGAAAGTCTGTAATTTTACACCTTGAGAAAATAATTCAAATAAAGACATTTCAAACAAAGATTTAAAAAACTCATCACTGAAAGAACTGTACTGTAAAAAAGAATGAAAACAGATGCTCAGGCTGAAAAAAATTGATCCCCCTTTCAAAAATATGAAACTAAAAAGAAGAGTGAAAAATATAAATAAGTATATATAATATAAAAATATAAATATAAATATATATTATATGTTATATTATTTATATTATATATTTTATACTTATATTTATATATTATATTAATATTATATCAGTATTTATATTATATAAAAATAATATAAATTATATAATAATATATATTATATAATATATAAATATAAAATATTGTATAATATATAATATATAAAAATATAAATAAGTATATAAATAAATTAAAAGATATTGGCAATTTAAAGCCTGTAGGTTTATAACAAAAATAGCACAAAGGGCAAGGAGGTTAAATAGAATTAAACTATTGTAAAAATCTTATGTAGTTTGAAAAGAGGTAAAAGTACTAATTTAAATAGCTTTTAATATGTGGAGAATGCAATTGTTATCTCTAGGGTGAGCACTAAAAGAATAATAAAAATGTATACAACTGAGCGCCTGGGTGGCTCAGTGGATTAAGCCGCTGCCTTCGGCTCAGGTCATGATCTCAGGGTCCTGGGATCGAGCCCCGCATCAGGCTCTCTGCTCAGCCAGGAGCCTGCTTTCCCCCCCCTGTCTCTGCCTGCCTCTCTGCCTACTTGTGATCTCTCTCTCTGTCGAATAAAATAAATAAAATCTATAAAAAAATGTATATAACTAAAAAGCTAAGCTGGGAAATTAAATGGAATAATAAGCAAATACTTAATTAATCCAAAGAAGGTAGGAAAACAGGAAATAGGAACAACAACAAAAAAAAAGTGTGAGAAAGAGAAAATATATAGCAAGATGACAGACTAAAACCCAATGATAGCAACAACAATGACAAAAGTAATGCACTAAGTATTCCAATTATAAGACAATTATCAATGGACCAGATTTTCAAAAAATAAAAAAAGACTCAATCTTTTGCTATTTATTTATAAGAGATATTCTCTAAAAATAATGCCACAAGACTATATATAAAAACCCTGAAGTCTCCACTAAAAATAACTATTAGTACTAATGAGTGAATTCAGTAAGGCTGCAGGATGTAAACTTAAGACACAGAAATTCACTGTTTTTCTACACACTAATAACGAAGTAGCAGAAAGTGAAATTAAGAAAACAATTCCATTTACAACTGTACCAAAAAACGAAAACAAAAACAAAAACAAAAAACCTAAGAACAAACTTAACCAAGAAGACAATACAAACAAGTGAAAAATATTTCATGCTCATGGACTGGAGGAATTGTTAAAATGTTCATACTACCCAAAGCAATGTACAGATTCAGTGCAACCCCTATCAAAATACCAATAACATTTTCACAGAACGAGAACAAAGTGTCCTAAAATTTGTATGGAACCACAAAAGACCCTGAATAGCCAAAGCAATTTGAGAAAGAACAACAAAACTGGAGACATCACAATCCTAGATTTCAAGATACACTACAAAGCTATCTGTGATAATCAAAACAGTACACAGTACAGTACTGGCACAAAAACAGACACATAGATCAATGAGAAGAATAGAGAGCCCCATAAATAAACCCATGCTTGTATGGTCAATTAATCTATGACAAAGAAGGCAATAATATACAACAGGAAAAAGACAGTCTGTTCAATATATGGTGCTGGGAAAACTGGACAGCTACATGCTAAAGAAATATATGTAGACCACTTTCTTACACCATACACAAAAATAAACTCAAAATAGATTAAAGACCTAATTGTGAGACATAAAACCATAAAATTCCTAGGAGAAAACACAGGCAGTAATCTCTTTGACATGAGCCTCAGCAACATTTTTCTAGATATGTCTCCTCAGGCAAAGGGGGAAAAAAGCAAAAATAAACCATTGGGACTATATTAAAATAAAAAGCGTGTGCACAGTGAAAGAAACCATTAACAAAATAAAAAAGCAACCTACTGAATGGAGAAGATAAATGCAGATGACATATCCAATTAGGGGTTAAGAGCTAAAATATATAAAGAACTTCTATAACTCAACATCAAAAAACCCCAAATAATTTAATTAAAAATAGGCATAGAGCCTGTATAGACATTATTCTGAAGAAGATATACTGAAGGTCAACAGACATATGGAAATATGATCAACATCAATGATCATCAGGGAAGCACAGTGAGATACCACCTTACACCTGTCAGAATGGCTATCAGAAAGAAATAACAAGTGTTGGTAAGGATGTGGAGAAAAAGAAACATTCATGTACTGTTGGCAGGAATGTAAAATGGTGTAGCCACTGTGGAAAACAATAAGGAAGTTCCTCAAAAAAATTATAAATAGAAATACCATGTGATCTAGTAATTCTATTATTGGGTATAGACCCAAGGAAAACAAAAATACTAATTTGAAAAGATATATGCATCCCTGTGTTTATTGGAGCATTATTTATAATAGCCAGGATATGGAAGCAACCACTGTCTGTCCATAGATGAATGGATAAAGATGATGTTATACACACACACACACACACACACAACAGAGTATTACTCAGACATAAAAAAGATGAGATCTTGGGGCACCTGGGTGGCTCAGTGGGTTAAGCCGCTGCCTTCGGCTCAGGTCTTGATCTCAGGGTCCTGGGATCGAGTCCCACATCGGGCTCTCTGCTCAGCAGGGAGCCTGCTTCCCTATCTCTCTCTCTCTCTCTGGCTGCCTCTCCGTCTACTTGTGATTTCTCTCTGTCAAATTAATAAATAAAAGCTTTAAAAAAAAAAAAAAAAAAAGATGAGATCTTGCCGTCTGGGACAATATGGATGACCTAGAGGGCACTATGCTAAGTGAAATAAGTAAGACGAGGAAACAAACACCATATGAGTTCACTTATATATGAAATCTACCAAAACAAAAACAAAAACAAAAACCAATGAAAAAGCGAAAAAAAAAGCAGAAACAGGCCCATAAATACAGGGAACTAACTGATGGTTGCCAGAGGTAAAAGTGTATTGCTTAATTTTCAAACTTTTGATAATTTCCTACTTACCATTTTATTACTGATTTCTAAGTTAATTTCTTAGTGGTAAGAAAATACACTATATGATTTCAATCTTGAAATTTTGTTGAGACTTTCTTTATAGCTCATCATCTGGTCTATTTTGGTAAATATTCTGTATAAAATTGCAAAAAAGGGGGGCGCATGGGTGGCTCAGTGGGTTGAGCCTGTGCCTTTGGCTCAGGTCATGGTCTCCGGGTCCTGTAGTCGACCCCACATCGGGCTCTCTGCTCAGCAGGGAGCCTGCCTCCCCCTCTATCTCTGCCTGCTGCTCTGCCTACTTGTGATCTCTCTCTGTCAAATAAACAAACAAAAAAAATCTTTAAAAATAAAATAAAATTGCAAAAAAAGGTATTTTTAAGTTGTTAAGTGTTTATTCTCTATAGGCTAATTAGGTCAAGTAGATAGAGTTTTTAAAAAATTGTATTACTAATTATTTTGTCTGCTTGATCATTCAGTTACTGAGAATGGGGTATATACAGTCTTAAAATTTGATTATGGGATTGTTTATTTCTTTTTTTTTTTAAGATTTTATTTATTTACTTGACAGATATCACAAGTAGGCAGAGAGGCAGGCAGAGGTCGGGGGGAAGCAGGCTCTCTGCCGAGCGAGCAGAGTGCCTGATGCGGGTCTCGATCCCAGGGCCCTGGGATCTTGATCGGAGCCAGAGGCAGAAGCTTTAACCCACTGAGCCACCCAGGTGCCCAGAATTGTTTATTTCTATTAATTTTTGCTTTGGGTAGTGGAATCCTAGTAAACTTAAGGCCTCAGAAAAGTAGAACAAAGAAAATAAACAAACAGGAGCAAAAATCAATGAGATAGAAAACAGAAAATTAACAAAGCCAAAAGTTAATTCTTTGCAAAGATTACTATAATTGAGAAAATTCTACCAAGGTAAATAAAGAGAAGACACAAATGACCAATGGAGAAAAAACATTATTGGTCCAACATTTAAAAAAATAAACACATATGATGTATATATTTTGGAGTTATGTTACTAGATGTATACACAGGTAGGATTGCTTTGTCTTCCTGTTGAATAAATCCTTTTGCTGTTATGAAATATTCCTGTTTTTATTTAATAATACTTATTGCTTTTAAGTCTGCTTTGTCTGATAATATAGGCATCCAACTTTTTTTTGAGAGTGTTTGCCTGACATGGCTTTTTCCACTTCCTTTACCTAAATTTCCTGTGTCTTTCTTACTTAAGTATAGTTGACACACATTGTTACATTAGTTTCAGGTGTACAACAGAGTGCTTGGACAACTCCGTCTGCTATGCTCACCACAAATGGAGCTACCGTACAACTCTACTGCAGTATCACTGACCATATTCCCTATGCTGTACCTTTTATTCCCATGATTTATTCATTTCATAACCGGAAACATGTACCGCCCACTCCCCTTCACCCACTTACAGTTCTGTAAAAAACTACAAGACAGAAAAGGATGCTGCATTTTGTCAAATGTTTTTTCTGCATCAATTGAGAGGACCTCGTGATTCCTGTCTTTATATGTTCTATCATATTCACTGATTTTCAAATGTTGAACCACCCTTTCATCCCAGAGATAAATCCTTTTACTGTACTGTTGGATCCTGTTAGCTAGGATCTTGTTGAGAATTTTGCCATCCATATTCATCAGGGATATTGGTCTGTAATTCTCCCTTTTGATGGGGTCTTTGCCTGGTTCCAGGATCAAGGTAATGCTGACTTTATAGAATGAGTTTGGAAGTTTTCCTTCTGTTTCTATTTTTTTTAAATAGCTTCAGGAGAATAGGCACTATTTCTTCTTTGATTGTTTGGTAGAATTCCCCTGGGAAGCCATCAGGTCCTGGACTGACACAAAAACAGACCCACAGATCAATGGAACAGAACAGAGAGCCCAGATATGGACCCTCAACTCTATAGGCAACTAATCTTCGACAAAGCAGGCAAAAATATCCCATGGAAAAAAGACAGTCTCTTCAATAAATGGTGTTGGGAAAATTGGATAGCTACGTATAGAAGAATGAAACTCAACCATTCTCTTATACCATACACAAAGATAAACTCTAAATGAATGAAAGAACTCAATGTGAGACAGGAATCCATCAAAATCCTGGAGGAGAATATAGGCAGTAACCTTTCGACATCTGCCACAGCAACTTCTTTCAAAACAAGTCTACAAAAGCAAAGGAAACAAAAGCAAAAATGAACTTTGGGGTTTCTCCAAGATAAAAAGCTTCTGCACAGCAAAGGAAACAGTCAGCAAAACAAAGAGACAACCCACAGAATGGGGGAAGATATTTGCAAATGACACTACAGATAAAGGGCTACTATCTAAGATCTATAAAGAACTTCTCAAACTCAAGGCACCTGGGTGGCTCAGTGGGTTAAGCCTCTGCCTTCGGCTCCAGTCATGATCCCAGGTCCCTGGGATCAAGCCCCGCATCAGGCTCTGTTCAGGGAGGAGCCTGCTTCCCACTCTCTCTCTGCCTGTCTCTCTGCCTACTTGTGATCTCTTTCTGTCAAATAAATAAATAAACCCTTAAAAAAAAAAAAAAAAGAACTTCTCAAACTCAATACCCAAAACACAAATAATCAAGTCAAAAAATGGGCAGAAGACATGGACACTTCTCCAAAGAAGACATACAAATGGCTAACAGATGCATGAAAAAATGTGCAACATCATTAGCCATCAGAGAAATTCAAATCAAAACCATATTGAGATACCACCTTACACCAGTTAGAATGGCAAAAATTGACAAGACAAGAAACAACAAATGTTGGAGAGGATGTGGAGAAAGGGGAAACCTCCTCCACTGTTGGTGGGAATGCAAATTGGTGCAGCCACTTTAGAAAACAGTGTGGAGGTTCTTCAAAAAGTTAAAAATAGAGATACCCTATGACCCAGCAAATGGACTACTGCGTATTTATCCCAAAGATACAGATGTAGTGAAAAAAAGGGCCATAGGCACCCCAATGTTCACAGAAGCAGTGTCCACAATAGCCAAACTGTGGAAGGAACCGAATGTCCTTCAGCAGACGAATGGATAAAGAAGATGTGGTCCATATATACAATGGAATATTATGTCTCCATCAGAAAGGATGAATACCCAATATTTGCATCAGCATGGATGGAACTGGAGGAGATTATGCTGAGTGAAATAAGTCAAGCAAAGAAAAACAATTATCACATGGTTTGACTTATTTGTGGAACATAAGGACTAGCATGGAGGACATCAGGAGAAGGAAAGGAAAATGAAGGCAGGCAAACGGAGGGGGAGATGAACCATGAGAGACTATGGACTCTGAGAAACAAACTGAGTGTTTTAGAGAGAAGCTGTAAGGGGACGGGTTCGCCCAGTGGTGGGTACTAAGGAGGGCACGTATTGCATGGAGAATGGGTGTTACACACAAAAAATGAAGCATGAAACACTAAATCAAAAACTAATGATGTACTGTATGGTGACTAAGCTAAGAAAATAAAAATTTTTTTTTAAAAAGTAGAAGACATCATGACCAACTAGGGCTTATTCCAGGAATGCAGAGTTAATTCAACCTTCAAAAGTCAATCAGCACGGCACCTGCGTGGCTCAGTCTGTTAAGCGTCTGCCCTCAGCTCAGGTTATAACCCCAGGGATCAAGCCCCAAATCCAGCAGGGGGAGCCTGCTTCTCCCTCTCCCCCTGCAACTTACTCCCCCTGCTTGTGCTTTCTCACTCTCTCCAATAAATAAATAAATAAAATCTTTTTAAAAAAAGTCAATCAATATAATTCACCACATTAACTAAAGGAGGAAAAAACATTTGATCTCAATAAATGCAGAAAAGTATTTGGTAGAATTCAAAATCTGTTAATGGTAAAAATTCTCAGAAAACCAGGAATACAGGAGACCTTCCTTAATGTAACAGAAAGTATTTACAAACAACAAAAGTCAACAATATCCTTAATGCTGAAACACTGAACGTATTCCCCCTGAGATCAGAAATAATATAAGGATGTCTCCTATATCCACTTCTCTTCAACACTATATTATAGATGCTAGACAGGACTAAGTGAAGAAAAATAAAGGTATAGATTTTGCAGAGAAAAAAAAGCAAAATAATTTTTATTCACAAAGACATTACTGTGCATGTGAAAAATTCTAAGTAGCCTACAAAATCTTCAAATTAATAAGAAAATTTGGTAAATTTACTGCAAAATCAGTAAACAAAAAACACTTTATACCAGCAAAAAACAATCAGGAAATGAAGCCATTTACAGAGTGCCAAAAATACCAGGTGTTTAGGAATAAGTTAACAGCAAGAACAAAAGGAATGGCAGCTAATATTGCTAAGAATATTTTGTTAATATATTGCTAATTAAAGAAAACCCAAATAAATGGATATTCTATGACCAACATTTAGAAAACTCAATATTAAGTCTTCCATTCTCTCCAAATATTTTTTTAAAGATTTTATTTGAGAGAGCGAGCGAGCATGCCTACAAGTAGGGGAAGGGTCAGAAGAGGAGAATAAGCAAGCAGCCTCCACCTGGGCACAGAACCCAACCTGGGGCTCAGTCTCGACCCAGGAGATCAGGACTTAAGATGAAACCAAGAGTCAGATGCTTAACTGACTAAGCCACCCAGGCTCCCCTCTCTAATTTGGTTTTTAGATTTAATGTAATTCCAAGCAAAATCCCAACAGGTTTTATTGGGTTTGGGTGGAAACCGGCAAGCCAACTCTGGAATTTATATGGATATACAAAGCATCTAAAATAGACATGGCAGGGGCACCTGGGTGACTAAGTGGGTTAAGCCTCTGCCTTCCACTCAGTCATGATCTCAGGGTCCTGGGATCGAGCCCCGCATCGGGCTCTCTGCTAAGCAGGGAGCTTGCCTCCTCCTCTCTCTCTGCCTGCCTCTCTGCCTACTTGTGATCTCTCTCTCTGTCAAATAAACTAATAATGTCTTTTTAAAAAAATAAATAAATAAAATAAAATAGACATGGCAGTCTTGAAACAAAAGAACACAGGTAACTGATTCCAACACTACCATGCTATGCTAATTAACACAGTGCAGTATTGGCATAAGAATAGACAAACCAGTGGACCACAATAGCAGAGTCCAACAATAAGCCTCCACACGCACAGCCACTTGATTTATGGACAAGGCTCAGAGCTGAGGTGGAGGTAACAGCCAGGCTTGAATGGGTTAGGGAACAAAGGACCTGCCTTGGAGGGCAGTGCCTGGAGAAATACAGCAGGCATCCCAAGTGTACTGAGGATGGATGTACGTGGTGTGGAGTTCTCTACGGACAGGAGGCACTGGAACACAGCCCAGAGGGGCAGAGAACAGGGCCCAATCAGGGTTCAGGGTGGGCACTTGGCCAGGCATTAACTGGGAGGGCCAGAGGAATAAGAGATCCGGGGCAGGGAAGTAGTGTTGCTTTACTACAGTAAGGAAGAGAACAGCCTGAATGCTGCGGGTTCAAGGGAACTAGCACAGGGGAGATCTGGGGCATTTTCCTCTCATTGTCACCACTGCTGCCTGATACATCTTCAGAATCAAAGTCAGATCATGGCACACATCTAATGGAAACCCTTAATTGTTTCTTTTTGACCACAAGATAAAACGTAAACTCCTTGGCAAGACTCTGAGATTCCATCACTGGATCTTGCCCCCGTCTTTCACCGTGCCTCCCTCCCCTGTAGGCTCTCTCCTCTTCCAAGAACACCCTTCTTACTCTTCACCAAATTAACTCCCATCATCTCCTCCAGGAAGACTTCCTGGATTCTCTCACTAACCTAAGTACTCCCCTTTAGTAAGCCATAGCACCCTGAACTGAGCCCTGGAACAGGATGTCTCACTTTCTCTGTCAGTGTCAATTACCAGTAGCCCCCACCAGACTGCAAGCTGCAAGTGTCAATTACCAGCAGCCCCCACCAGACTGCAAGCTCCCCTAGCACCCCAGTCAGTAAGATCTCCTTAAAGAAGGGACAACCTGGCGCCTGGGTGGCTCAGTGGGTTAAGACGCTGCCTTCGGCTCAGGTCATGATCTCAGTGTCCTGGGATCGAGTCCCGCATCGGGCTCTCTGCTCAGCAGGGAGCCTGCTTCCTTCTCTCTCTCTCTCTCTCTCTCTGCCTGCCTCTCAGTGTACTTGTAATTTCTCTCTGTCAAATAAATAAATAAAATCTTT
>NC_081566.1:31285550-31308306 GCF_022355385.1 Mustela nigripes | reverse complement strand
GCTCACTGGGTTAAGCTGCTGCCTTTGGCTCAGGTCATGATCTCAGGTCCTGGGATCGAGTCCCGCATCAGGCTTTCTGCTCAGCAGGGAGCCTGCTTCCTCCTCTCTCTCTGCCTGCCTCTCTGCCTACTTGTGATCTCTCTCTGTCAAATAAATAAATAAAATCTTAAAAAAAAAAAAAAAAAAAAGAACATTTTGCCCTAATCACAATGGCAGTCTTAAGCTAGAGACAGTGGCATTCTACACGGACCCTATCATAGAGATGTCCCCTTCTGCTGATGATGGTGGTCCAAATCAAGTGAATCCCTTTTGACCGCAGCAGTACAGTGGCTGGTCCTCACCCTGCCTTTGCCTGGCAGAGCCTCCATGCCAACAGAGCAGTGGGGGAATGAGGGGACACAACAGGTAACCCAAGCAAACAGGCCACATACCGCCACTGTTCTTACCTGAAGTTCTGTGGGGGTTTTGTGTATAAATATTTCTCAGAGGATTATATAATTTGGGTCAATTTCTAGAGCTCCAAAATTGTTATCTTCACCAAGTTCATCAAGTTTAGAGTCACTTTTTAGCAAGAGGATGTGACAACCTCATTTAGCCATTGCTAGCCCATATTTTCAATTTCTCATTACTGTTTCATTTGCCAATTTTATTTATTAGAAATTTGAATATTTTCTTGTTCACTTGTTGCCCAAGTGAATTTTCTATTTTTGTTTTACT
Source organism: Mustela nigripes (assembly GCF_022355385.1). Classification (NCBI taxonomy): domain Eukaryota; kingdom Metazoa; phylum Chordata; class Mammalia; order Carnivora; family Mustelidae; genus Mustela; species Mustela nigripes. The sequence goes on along the minus strand of NC_081566.1, from coordinate 31,307,589 downwards.
CCCACTCATCCTGATACTTCTCTTATCTCTGTGAACATATTATAGATATCAAACTTTTGCCTATATATGTTTGATGTATTGACCTCAATTATTTTTCTTATATTATTTTCATAATTTTTCCTTGGAAGCTTTCATTTCAAGCTTCAGAGTGTTTTCTAAAGCTTTAAGCCTAAGAAAGTTACACTCTACTAAAACCAGTTAGAATAGCTTTTCAACTAATGCATTCATCTCCCAATTCCAGCCCACTCTACACACAGTACTTTCCTTAGTAAACAAACCATTCATTAAGTGTTTAATGAATTAAATTATTTTAACAGAAAATTAATACAAACAGGAGGCAATATTAATTAGTGAAATCCAAATTAAATAACATATACAGTTCTACTATATTTATTGCACTATCTTTAGCTTCTGACAAAGGAACACTAAGAGGTTCTGGAGAGAACACTTATAAAGACATTTTTAATTTGGCACCAATATTAATGTATTACAAAATGCTAAATTATTGCAAGAATTTGGATTAAATATGCCCTGTCTTCCTCTGTCCACCTCTTCCATTTCCATCACCCTGAAAATGGCTTCCTTTGTGGTTGACAAGCTTTAATCCAGGCTTTGTCTGAACCAACTGCTAAATAAGTCTAGCATGAACTTGGAAGCTGGACAAGACACACAAGCTCCAATATAAGCCTGATCCCCAGAGGCAGGTCAAGGCAGGCCAAGGCAGCCATAGGGACAGGATTGCATGAAGACTATAGGTCAGAGAATATCACCTCCTCTAATGGGTGCTCACAAGAATCTACCCACTAACAGGGCTTGGTACCTCAAGTAATCTTTCCATAACAGACTCTCCCCAACATGAGATGTACAGGCGCAGCATGCTGTCCCCACAAAAGCATCCTGATGAAAGATAATACAGAAATAGCTTGTACAAATAGGTAGGTCATCAGGAAGCTCAGAGAAAAGAAAAGAGTAATGTGTGGGCGCCTGGGTGGCTCAGTGGGTTGAGCCACTGCCTTCGGCTTGGGTCATGATCTCAGGGTCCTGGGATCGAGTCCCGCATCGGGCTCTCTGCTCAGCAGGGAGCCTGCTTCCCTCTCTCTCTCTGCCTGCCTCTCCATCTACTTGTGATTTCTCTCTGTCGAATAAATACATAAAATCCTAAAAAAAAAAAAAAAAAAAAGTAACGTGGACGGCCTCATGATACAATCCAAGGCTGGAAGACGTTGTCTGAGGTAACTGAACTGTCCAGTCTGGAGACAGGTGTAAGCAGTAATGGGTAGAAAGAGTCAGTCCATCCAGTTCTCTACTCTGATCCTAAGCTCTGTATAGGGTGATGGCTCCCAATATATATTGAGAAGCAATAAGATAAGAAGCTTGAGAACAGGCATCACAATGTATTAGGTAACTGTGTGTGTGTGTGTGTGTGTGTGTGTGTGTGTGTATGCGTGGGTGGGTGTGTGGATGTGACAAGGCAAGGCAGACACTGCTACCTACATTTTATATATGAAGATACAGAAGCTTATTATAGACGTTACTCTGGTTCACTAGCTCCAGGACCTTCACATTTTCACTGGAACAACTTTTAAAATCTTGAATAGGTGTCTTGAAACTGGGGAGAAAGTTCCATGGATATACCAGAATAGGGACTCTTATATCCTTCTAAGTAATCCTTTGGGTTTCTGGAAAAATCCTTCTCATGATTGGATAACACGTGTTACAGTCACTCAGCTAGGGCCACTCAAGACTTTCCCCGTCCAGGCAGACAGTGCTTACAGCATATTTAGGTCGGACAGAAACAGGCAGGGAATCTAACCCACGTCTCATTCTACACATAGACCATGCTGGGCTGATATGCCAGGGAACTGATGACTCAAAAGAAAGCTGAGTTTTAAAGATATCATCATTGCAGGAACCACATCTAGTCCAAAGGACTCTTCAGTCCATGAATGAGTCACAGAAGAAACAACAACAACAACAACATATGAATCATCCCTTTTCACACCATGGCTATACAAAGAAAATCACTAGCATATGGAAAAAGAAAAGCCAGTGTTCGGCTTTCTTGAGGATTGAGTAGGAGTGACCGTGTGGCCATCCCAAGTGAATCAGGTCCTTAATACTGGGGAAATTCTTTCAATATAAAAATCTTTCCATTTTCTAGCTATAAATACTAACTCAGGAATGGCATCATCCGAAACCAGGTTCCCCTTCTCTATGATTATTTTCAAATTGCCCAAAGTCTATCTATACTGTTAAACTGAGGCAGAAATGGGACCAGCTATCCACTGAACTCAGGTAAAACATGCTGGAAACTTCTGCGTTCCCCGCCCCCTCACCAGCATTGTCCCTTTGCTCCAACTTCCTCTTCCATTTCCCCCTTAACTCTAGCAGTGAAGAGTGTGTGAGGACACAGTAAAGAACTCAAATTTTCAAGGTCTGATGGGGAGCAAAGGAAAAGGCGAATCCCCATGTGTGGACCCATGCACGCGTGTGTGAGCATGTGTGTCTGAGCCTGGTGTATAGGTTGGACAGGAGGTATAATTTAAAAGAGAATGTCAAGGGCGCCTGGGTGGCTCAGTGGGTTAAAGCCTCCGCTTTTGGCTCAGGTCATGATCCCAGGGTCCTGGGATCAAGCCCCACATCGGGCTCTCTGCTCAGCAGGGAGCCTGCTTCCTCCTCTCTCTCTGCCTCTCTGCCTACTTGTGATCTCTGTCTGTCAAATAAATAATAAAATCTTTTAAAAAATAAATAAATAAAATAAAATAAAAGAGAATGTCAAAAACAAAGTTCCAATTAATCACAAAGAAAAACTCAGGATTCAATCAGGCAAGAATTAGAAAACTGGCTTAAAGGTTGGGAAATCTGATCTTTAGTTCCACAGCCATAAGACCTTGAGTAAGTCCATCGCTCCTGACCTCTGTCTCCCTTTTTCATAAAATTCCCAACATCCACATGGAGATGATGAGAATAAAATAAAACAACAGACAGGTAAAGGATGTGAAAACTAATAAAAGCTTTATTATTGCAAAATAGGCTGAGAACTGTTGAAAAATTCAGATGAAATTAAAAGAAACTAAGGCCAGCAACACAAGCCAGCTTCATCCTAATAAGCTATCAGCTAGGAAATCCAGCTCCTGACCACAGGATACATATTTAGAAGTAACACATTTGAAAATACTTCCCCCAAGACATAATAAATGGCCATAATGATTAATGTGGGGAACCAGAAAATTGGATTGGGTTCTGTGAAAACAGAAGACCTATAAGCCCTCTACACAAATATTTCTGTTTAATATATGAATGCAGCAGGGAAGCGTGCCCAAGTTCTAGAAGAGTAAAGACCAAGAAAATCAGATTCTTACTCTAGAAGAAAAACAAGATGACGGGAGCTACACTTTATCTTGTGCTGCGTGCTTGAGATTACACCTGACAACATTCAACAAAGTAAGGAAATTTCCTTCACCAGGAACAGTAGTGCTGTGCAGCTGGCTCTGTGTGTCTCCATCAGGCCCTGGAGATGGACATGCTTAATAGGATGAAAATAAGAGATGGTTCATGTACATTCTTACGGCAGGTGTCCAATAGGAAATTAAAACTGGGTAACTCTGTTTCTTTCCTTTTTCTCTTTTTTAAAAGAATGGTATTATTGTCATATATTTCAGGTTGCTTTTCCAGGAACAAGATGGACCAAGCAGTGGCATTTTTACATCCTCTGTCAGTGCCCCTATGACCACGGGCCAGCCTACAAGTGGTAAAAGGAAATGCGATTGGGGCCAAGCCTTCTTTATTCAATGCACCTGCCCTCCACAAGGGCCACACTCTACTAAGCTCGGGACTCTTACAGTTGTTAACTTGTGTTGTGGGGCAATTTTTTTTTACGAACTTCCCATAGGTTTACAAAACAAAAATAAAGGTTAAAAAGTACTAAATACAATTTTCTGATCAGAAATACACATCAAACAGATGTAGTGAAAAAATGGCCATCTGTACCCCAATGTTCATAGCAGTAATAGTCACAATCACCAAACTGTAGAAAGAGCCAAGATGCTCTTCAAGAGACAAATGGATAAAGAAGATATGGTCCATATCTACAATGGAATATTATGTCTCCATCAGAAAGGATGAATACTCAACTTTTCTATCAACATGCATGGAACTGGAGGAGATTATGCTGAATGAAATAAGTCAGACAGAGAGAGTCAGTTATCATATGGTCTCACTTACTTGTGGAGCATAAGGAGTAACATGGAGGACATTAGGAGAAGGAAAGGAAAAGTTAAAATTGGGGGAAATCAGAGGAGGAGATGAACCATGAGAGACTGTGGATGCTGAGAAACAAACTGAGGGATTGGAGGGGTGGGGGGTTAGGTGAGCCTGGTGGTGGGTACTAAGGAGGGCACGTATTGCATGGAGCATTGGGTTCATAAACAATGAATCTTGGAACACTGGGAAAAAATTAAATTAAATTAAAAAAAAAAAGGGCGCCTGGGTGGCTCAGTGGGTTAGGCCTCTGCCTTCGGCTCAGGTCATGATCTCAGGGTTCTGGGATCGAGGCCCGCATCGGGCTCTCTGCTCAGCAGGGAGCCTGCTTCCCTCTCTCTCTCTCTGCCTGCCTCTCCATCTACTTGTGATTTCTCTCTGTCAAATAAATAAATAAATAAAATCTTAAAAAAAAAAAATTAAAAAAAAAAAAAAAAAGAAATACATATCAAAACCAGTCGGTGAATTTTCTTACTACAGCCACAAGCAGAGATTTGCTGCCCAGCTGGGAAATATACAAACAAACCTCGTATTAGAGCCTGTCCATCTGGGTTGCTTCTGATATCCAGGGAGCCCGCTATCACAGTGCTGCCTTCAAGAGCACACCCCCCAAAACATCAAGGGACCCGAGCCATATAACTCAGGTGCTCTAATGCATCTTAAAATGAGTCTGTTAATAAAGGTTTGTCTTGATGTTGAGGACCAAAATATGAAAGAGCTGCAAAGTAACTGGGACCAAGAAAATGGTATTTGTAGCACTGCAGGCTACTGAAAGCAGCCAAAGTTCCTAAATGCTGTTAAAACCAGTGGATTCCTAGGATAGTCTATAACGTGTCAAGACACCAGTGTCTGGAGAAAACTCCATCCTACCTGAGAAATCTCTGGGAATTACCGGAAGAGTCACTTACTCTGTTTTCTGTTCTCACATATTACTGTTTAAATTTTATTAGAGGTACTTTGTAACTAGCTCAATTTCCTTTGAAAGCTTCTAAGTGCTTTCTCTTCCCCAGTCCCCACTATTTCTTCTGTGCCGGTGTAGGGGGGCTGCTGTGTTATAAACCCATGATTCTGTATCTGCAGCTGCCTGCGGAAATACTCAGCTTATCTATATTTAATGTGTCTTTCCTCCTACTGCGCCTTCAGGGGGCAATTTCCCCCACCACATCTAATAAGCATGATGGATTATATTCAATTTAGCTAATGCCAAGCTGTAACTAATCATAGCAGCCTCCTCAAATCAGGCTAGAGATACAGCCTTGTCTAAGACCCTTTATAAACAGGCTGTTTCTGGAGATTTACACAGCAAGTATGGGTGAAGACATTGGAAATATGAGAAGAAAGTATAATGACTAAGCTGTCAACACTAGGAGGGAGCTTTGAGTCCTAACTACAGAAGGAGGTAGGACCAGACGCCCCTGGACAAATGACGAAGAATGAGTATTAGATTCCAGAGGGCTAGCTGGCCAGTGACTCATGGGACACTAGGGTCACACTAGAGGTACCTGGCAGTCAGCAGGGTGCCCGCAGCTCAAGAAAAGTTTCACAGTGACCGGGAGAAGCTGCTGTCTCGCCATTCCAAATGTGCCCTGGGCAAGATACACTCTCTGGGGACGCTTGAGTGGCTCAGTCGGTTGAGTGACTAAGTTTTGGGTTCAGCTCAGCTCATGATCTCAAGGTCCTGGGATTGAAACCCTTGCTGGGCTCGGCACTGAGCAGGGAATGTGCTTGTGGATTCCCGCTCTTCCTCTGCCTCTGCCCCTTCCCCCTACTTGGGTGGGCTCATGCACACTCGTGTTCTTTCTCTCTTAAATAAATAAATAAATAAATAAATAAATAAATAAATAAATAAATCTTTAAAAAAAAAAAGATACCCTCTCTAGACCTTAGGTCCCCCAGCAGTAAGATGGAGGCAGCAGCAGAGCTGGCATGGACTCAGCTGTAAGGCAATATGGGTTTCTAAAACCGGAGATGCAGGCTCAATGAAAGAATAAGTTACTTAAGCTTTCTGTACTTTGGCTTCCTCCTCAGGCAAACAGAAAAAATTGACAACGACCTTGCACAATGGTGGGGATTTGGTGATCCTGTCCGTGAAGCCCTGGCCTGTTGGGAACACATATTAGGAACTCAGTAAGTGGTAACTATTATTGGATCCGAAAGCAATACTCTATTCGTTTTGATGAGACTCCAAAGTGAGATTTCATATGGAAATGAAGGACAGTGCTAAAATAAAGCACTATAATACAGAGTTCACGGAGATTCGTTAGAACCTGCAGTAACCACTGCTTTGTTTTACCAGCAGGGATGGCAGAAATACAGGCAAGAGAACTATGTGGGATGCTCCCCAAAGGCCCTTCCTTTGGCACCTCCTGGATAAGAGGATATAAAATCAATCCCCCATGCTGGCGTTAAAGTCTAGGATGAATACTGTGTTTACCTCCATCAAAAGTATACCCCAAATTCAAAGTCCTCCACCATCCCACCTTTTTAAAAAAAAAAAAAAAAAAAAAGATTTTATTTAGGGCGCCTGGGTGGCTCAGTGGGTTAAGCCACTGCCTTCGGCTCAGGTCATGATCTCAGGGTCCTGGGATCGAGCCCCACATCGGGCTCTCTGCTCAGCAGGGAGCCTGCTTCCCTCTCTCTCTCTCTGCCTGCCTCTCTACTTCTGATCTCTATCTGTCAAATAAATAAATAAAATCTTTTTTTTTTTAAGATTTTATTTGTTTATTTGACAGAAAGAGACAGAGAGATCACAAGCAGGGGGAGGGACAGAGGGAGGAGCAGGCTCCCCAATGAGCAGGGAGCCTGACACAGGACTCCATCCCAGGACCCTGGGATCGTGACCTGAGCCGAAGCCAGATGCTTAACCAACTGAGCCACCTAAGTGTCCCCACAATCCCACCTTTGAAGCCTTATCTCCCATGCTCTTCCTCACACACTATGTTCCAGAGCTCTGCAGGGTAGCTCGCTGTGCCCTGAACGCACCATGCAGTTCCGTACCTCCACGATTTGGCAATCCTATCTGCTCAGGCTAGAGGGTCCCTTGTCACTCCTACCTCCTGATACTATTTCTCCCCTGGTTAAAACTTTCTAGTCTTTGGCATCCCTGACTCCTCTTAGAGAAGGATCCGTTCCAAGATATGCTTCTTCAGGTGACCTTCAACATACACAAGGAAGTCTTTTAAAATAACCATCTTGGGCGCCTGGGTGGCTCAGTGGGTTAAGCCGCTGCCTTCGGCTCAGGTCATGATCTCAGGGTCCTGAGATCGAGGCCCGCATCGGGCTCTCTGCTCAGCAGGGAGTCTGCTTCCCTCTCTCTCTCTGCCTGCCTCTCCATCTACTTGTGATTTCTCTCTGTCAAATAAATAAATAAAATCTTTAAAAAAATAAAAAATAAAAAATAAAAAAAAATAAAATAACCATCTTTTACACTGGGAGCCTTCTGTTTCCACCTCTCTTTCCTCTGGAAAGCTATAAAATCTAAGCATTTTTATATGTTTCCCACATTTTAAACTCCACTTTATAAACTATGGCTCAAGGAAGACATTATCAGTATTAGCACAATCATATCAACAAGTACCAAAAATAGGCTAAGCCCCACCCAAACCCCCCAGATAGGTTATGACACTGAAGTCTTGAATCCTTAAAGCTGTGGCTGTGGAGAAAATGTGCTTGGCCACAGTGTTATCTGTCAAAACAAGCCTATTCCCATAAGGCATGGCCCTTCAGCCACCTCCTCCATGAACTCTCCCATCATGCCCATTTAACAACTCCTTCCTCGGGTTCTCAGAGCATTTTGCAAGCCCCTCTGCATCCCTCCACTCATAAACACAACCTGCCCGGTACATTCAGCCTATGTAAGAGGTGGGGGGAGGGGCAGGGACTGACGGACTAAAGTTTCAAGTCCTCCCTAAGAAATCTGTAGAGCTTGCTATAAATACGAACCCTAAGATCAACAAAGTGGAGAGGACAGGACTTCCAAGTCCCACGTGAGGATGTCAGCTCTGTTCCTTAGCAGACTGCCACTCTCAGCTTCAGTCTCCACTCCTATAAAATGGGAGTGAGTCTCTGTCACTGAACTGTGAAAATAAAACAAAATTAGATGAGAAGCAGCAAGCACTTAGCCCAGTACATGCCTGGCATGTGGTAAGTGCTCAACGAACATATTTTTTGTATGGAATAATTATTATCATCACCGCAGTGTAAAGAGGTGTGTGTCAGAGAGTACACAAAGAGCAAAGGAAACAAGAATTTGTTCTGCTTTGTTTGCACACCTTGCCACTCTGGAGCTTAGTAAATGTTTGTTGATTCAAATGTGGGGGTTGGTGCAGGCTTTGAGAACTCAGAATGCATGGCTGTGGGAGAGGAGGACAGCCAAGGAGCTGGTAGGTCAATGTTCAAAGACATCCCAAGACCCAGGAAAACAGGGAGCACATCGGTAAGGCCTGGAATAGCAGTCCATTAGGAGAGTTTCCAAATGGTCTGAACGGACTCTAAATGCTAATCAGGAGCTGGGATGGCCACCGAGGCACCAACAGAGAAGAATGTTAAAAATACAAGCTTGGAGATCAGAGAATCAACAGACTGGGGTGGCGCCTGGGACTATGTATTTTCAACAGGCAACCGAGATGATTTAAATGTGCAATCAGGTTGTACCCAGAACTAGAAGGCAGAGTGGGCTATCAACATAGCTGTTCTGGTCTGGTCTTCAGCTCTGTATGCAAAATCTATGTGAAATCTCTCCTGTGATTGAGGTCTCTCCTTTTTGCCAGATCTCCATGAAGGGTGGGGTGTGAATGGTCCTCAGATGGTTCAAGGCTATGTGCTCAGGAACAAAGATGAGCCTCCTAACAGCGATACTTCCCGGGGCCAAGAATCTTCATGAGGGAAGTTAATTATTACTCTTTCAGATCATTTTCTGAACTAACAACAATAGGAAGAGCAGTACTAGTTACTAAGTGCTGGCAATGTGCCAGGCACTGCATTAATCTACACACATTACCTAATGTAATCCCCATAACACCCTGCAAGATAGACACTGCCCTCATTAACGGTAAGAGCACCATGGTTTAGGGATGCCTGGGGGAGCTCAGTCGGTTAAGCATCTGCCTTCAGCTCAGGTCATGATCCCAGGGTGCTGAGATCGAGTCCTGCATCAGGCTTCTTGCTCAGTGGGGAGCCTGCTTCTCCCTGTCCCTCTACTGCTCCCCCCATTTGTGCTCTCTCACTCTCTGACAAATAAATAAATAAAATCTTTAAAAAAAAAAAAGAACACCAAGGTTTAGAGAGGATAACTCATGTGCTCAAGATCACACTGCTACCCAGAGACAGAATCAAACAAGCATCTGGTTATTTCATCATGAAATTACACTGTTTGGCCAACTGCCAGGTCTACCTGCCAGCCCCAGACTCTACCTTTCCTCCAGACCTGGCTCAAAACCCTCCACCTGAGGCCATTTTATTTCCTCTAAAATTCCCAAGGCACTGAACACAGAGCTCTATTTCTGGGGCTGTTCAATCAATAACCAGCGAATAAATAGAGGTATGTTTCTATTGTACCTTTTCCCAAAGAACACAAAACACACTCACATTTACTCTCTCATCTGTTCAAGTGACTGCTTTAAAAAACAAAACAAAACATTTTTATTGGAATAAGACATAAGGAGTTCTGTAAAACATTTAAAATGACATTATTTACAAGGTCCCATTCTTTCCTCTTAAGTGTTGCTAGGCTTTTTGTTGCTTTTTCTATTCAAATAGAAGCCTTTCATTTACATACATCTCTTTCAAAGAAATCTGATTATGTAAAAATGTAACTAAAAAAGTCAAGTCTCTTCTGTTGCTTAGTACTCTTTATTTCCTATTCTTTTCTCTATGCTTCCTTTCAATGACATTTCAAGTCTCTTTCCTACATAGCTACACATGCATCTGGAAATCTGTTTTATAGCAAGCCTGACCCTACATCCACTACCTACACTATTTCTGCAGGTTCATCTTTGGACCACTGGGAAGAAAAGAGCCCATCTCCTTCACTGCCATCCTTGTCTCTGGGGCAGACCAGGCTTTTGGAACCTCCACAGTAGGTCCTCATTCCACAAGGCCACAGTCTGACAGTGGAGCACACACTCCTCTCTGCCTCACCAAAGGTCATGAGAGACCAGCCCCCTACCACTACTCTCACAATTACAACTGTTTTGATTTGCTCCTTTTGCTTAATATGAAAAACAGAGAACAATAACAAAGAGGAAAAAAAAAGAATTTAAGCAGGCTAGTGGGAGAGATGATATATGGAAGAGAATTTTTCTGGCCATCTCTTATCATTCTACTGGGGAGTTTCCTTCTCACATGCTCTAATTCAAATACGTGGACACTTGTCAATTAATGAGCAGTGAGTATCATTTCTGCCTTCAAAAACTCTCAACATATTAGGAAGGTAAGAGCACATGCGCACAGAAACGACCACTTCTTAAAGGAAGGCTTTGTCATGAGTCTTTACAAAGGCCTCAGCTACCAGGCAGGCAATGTTCTCTTGCCTCCTAACCAACACCCTGAGATTCACTCTAGCTAATTCTCAAACCTTATGTCTTATCCACACAGTTTTCCTGTGGTTGGAGAAACAGTAAGATGCTAATTCCCTGAGGTCTAATTCTCAAAACTCTTTAGTATAGTTTCCATATCCTTCAGACTCCCTTTCCTACAAATGCATGCCATGGACGCTATTATTGGTGTGGGATGGATAATTCCAATAGAAGCCACAATCATCTAAGCTAAATTGGGCCCCTAGCAGTGAACTCAAGGTTAAACAAGCCATCATCCAAACATTTCAATAATTCTGGAACCTCAAAGAGGAAGACAAGATTTGTTCTGCCTCTCACTCACTCTGTGCTTTCCAGTAATAGCACCAATCTCCTTGTCTCAGACCCCATCAAGAGTCAGAAGGTAATATATACAAAACCTGTATTTATGAGGGGGATGGGGAGTTATTATTTAACAAGTACAGAGTTTTAGTCTTGCAAGGCAAAAGGAGCTCTGTGGAAGAATCGTAGTGACCATAGCAAGGCAATGGGAATGTACTAATGTCACTAAGCTGTACACTTAAAAATGGTTCAGGTGGTAAATTTTATGTTATGTGTATTTTACCATAATTAGTTTTTTTAATATTCTACAACTGATTTTGGTTATGGTTGCACAACTCTGGGAATATACTAAAAACCATGACTTGAGTAAATGATATGGTATGTGAATTGTATCTCAACTTCTTATAAAAGAGGAGAAAAAAGAATCAAATGGGTATTTTAGGGGGAAAAAACCTTATATTTTAAATTAACCAGATAGATTTATAGCAGACTAATTACAGCAGAAATAGGATTAGTAAATTCGAATACAGGTCAGTAAAAAGTAGTCAACCTGAATCACAGAAGGGAAAGAGAATAAAGAAAAGAACAGAACACAAGAATTTGAATTATTTTCTCAAGGTATAAAATTGGTGTATATACAATGGAATATTACTTGGCCATCAGAAAGAACAGAACCCTGCCATTCACAATGACGTGGATGGAGTCAGTGTAGTATGCTAAACGAAATAAGTCAGTCAGAGAAAAACAAATACCATATGATTTTACTTATATATGGAGTCTAAGAAACAAACCAGATGAACATTCACAAGAGACATGTGAAATATTGTCAACAACAAGACCCAACCCAGGAACTTAATAGTCAAAATGTTAAAAACAAAAAATATAGGGGAGATTTTAAAAGAAGCAGAGGAATTTACCCAAAGGATACAAAAGTATAAATTTGTAGGGGTATGTGCACCCTGATGTTTAATACCAGCATGATCACAATAGCCAAACTACAGAGAGAGTCCAAATGTTCACTGACTGATGAATGAATAAAGAAGATGTGGTGTATATACAATGGAATATTACTTGGCCATCAGAAAGAACAGAACCCTGCCATTCACAGTGACGTGGATGGAGTCAGTGTAGTATACTAAACGAAGTAAGTCAGTCAGAGAAAAACAAATACCAAATGATTTTACTTATATATGGAGTCTAAGAAACAAACCAGATGAACATATGGGAAGCAAAAAAAGAGAGAGGGGGAAACAAACCACAGGAGATTCTCAATGATAGAGAACAAACTGAGGGATGATGGAGGGAGGTGTGTGGGGGGTGGGCTAAATGGGTGATGGGTACTGAGGAGGGCATTTGATAGGATGAGCACTGGGTGTTGTATGTGATGAATCAATAAATTCTACTCCTGAAACCAATGTTACACTACATGTTAACTAACTAGAATTTAAATAAAACTTTGAAGAAAAGATAAATAAAAGAAGCCGAGGAAAATAAGACATATCACATTCAGGAGAACAATAGCAGAATGGCATCTGAATTTTCATCAGAAGCAATAACATATTTAAACTGCCAAAAGATTTAAAAAGAAAAAAGAAAAAAGAAAGTCTGTAATTTTACACCTTGAGAAAATAATTCAAATAAAGACATTTCAAACAAAGATTTAAAAAACTCATCACTGAAAGAACTGTACTGTAAAAAAGAATGAAAACAGATGCTCAGGCTGAAAAAAATTGATCCCCCTTTCAAAAATATGAAACTAAAAAGAAGAGTGAAAAATATAAATAAGTATATATAATATAAAAATATAAATATAAATATATATTATATGTTATATTATTTATATTATATATTTTATACTTATATTTATATATTATATTAATATTATATCAGTATTTATATTATATAAAAATAATATAAATTATATAATAATATATATTATATAATATATAAATATAAAATATTGTATAATATATAATATATAAAAATATAAATAAGTATATAAATAAATTAAAAGATATTGGCAATTTAAAGCCTGTAGGTTTATAACAAAAATAGCACAAAGGGCAAGGAGGTTAAATAGAATTAAACTATTGTAAAAATCTTATGTAGTTTGAAAAGAGGTAAAAGTACTAATTTAAATAGCTTTTAATATGTGGAGAATGCAATTGTTATCTCTAGGGTGAGCACTAAAAGAATAATAAAAATGTATACAACTGAGCGCCTGGGTGGCTCAGTGGATTAAGCCGCTGCCTTCGGCTCAGGTCATGATCTCAGGGTCCTGGGATCGAGCCCCGCATCAGGCTCTCTGCTCAGCCAGGAGCCTGCTTTCCCCCCCTGTCTCTGCCTGCCTCTCTGCCTACTTGTGATCTCTCTCTCTGTCGAATAAAATAAATAAAATCTATAAAAAAATGTATATAACTAAAAAGCTAAGCTGGGAAATTAAATGGAATAATAAGCAAATACTTAATTAATCCAAAGAAGGTAGGAAAACAGGAAATAGGAACAACAACAAAAAAAAAGTGTGAGAAAGAGAAAATATATAGCAAGATGACAGACTAAAACCCAATGATAGCAACAACAATGACAAAAGTAATGCACTAAGTATTCCAATTATAAGACAATTATCAATGGACCAGATTTTCAAAAAATAAAAAAAGACTCAATCTTTTGCTATTTATTTATAAGAGATATTCTCTAAAAATAATGCCACAAGACTATATATAAAAACCCTGAAGTCTCCACTAAAAATAACTATTAGTACTAATGAGTGAATTCAGTAAGGCTGCAGGATGTAAACTTAAGACACAGAAATTCACTGTTTTTCTACACACTAATAACGAAGTAGCAGAAAGTGAAATTAAGAAAACAATTCCATTTACAACTGTACCAAAAAACGAAAACAAAAACAAAAACAAAAAACCTAAGAACAAACTTAACCAAGAAGACAATACAAACAAGTGAAAAATATTTCATGCTCATGGACTGGAGGAATTGTTAAAATGTTCATACTACCCAAAGCAATGTACAGATTCAGTGCAACCCCTATCAAAATACCAATAACATTTTCACAGAACGAGAACAAAGTGTCCTAAAATTTGTATGGAACCACAAAAGACCCTGAATAGCCAAAGCAATTTGAGAAAGAACAACAAAACTGGAGACATCACAATCCTAGATTTCAAGATACACTACAAAGCTATCTGTGATAATCAAAACAGTACACAGTACAGTACTGGCACAAAAACAGACACATAGATCAATGAGAAGAATAGAGAGCCCCATAAATAAACCCATGCTTGTATGGTCAATTAATCTATGACAAAGAAGGCAATAATATACAACAGGAAAAAGACAGTCTGTTCAATATATGGTGCTGGGAAAACTGGACAGCTACATGCTAAAGAAATATATGTAGACCACTTTCTTACACCATACACAAAAATAAACTCAAAATAGATTAAAGACCTAATTGTGAGACATAAAACCATAAAATTCCTAGGAGAAAACACAGGCAGTAATCTCTTTGACATGAGCCTCAGCAACATTTTTCTAGATATGTCTCCTCAGGCAAAGGGGGAAAAAAGCAAAAATAAACCATTGGGACTATATTAAAATAAAAAGCGTGTGCACAGTGAAAGAAACCATTAACAAAATAAAAAAGCAACCTACTGAATGGAGAAGATAAATGCAGATGACATATCCAATTAGGGGTTAAGAGCTAAAATATATAAAGAACTTCTATAACTCAACATCAAAAAACCCCAAATAATTTAATTAAAAATAGGCATAGAGCCTGTATAGACATTATTCTGAAGAAGATATACTGAAGGTCAACAGACATATGGAAATATGATCAACATCAATGATCATCAGGGAAGCACAGTGAGATACCACCTTACACCTGTCAGAATGGCTATCAGAAAGAAATAACAAGTGTTGGTAAGGATGTGGAGAAAAAGAAACATTCATGTACTGTTGGCAGGAATGTAAAATGGTGTAGCCACTGTGGAAAACAATAAGGAAGTTCCTCAAAAAAATTATAAATAGAAATACCATGTGATCTAGTAATTCTATTATTGGGTATAGACCCAAGGAAAACAAAAATACTAATTTGAAAAGATATATGCATCCCTGTGTTTATTGGAGCATTATTTATAATAGCCAGGATATGGAAGCAACCACTGTCTGTCCATAGATGAATGGATAAAGATGATGTTATACACACACACACACACACACACAACAGAGTATTACTCAGACATAAAAAAGATGAGATCTTGGGGCACCTGGGTGGCTCAGTGGGTTAAGCCGCTGCCTTCGGCTCAGGTCTTGATCTCAGGGTCCTGGGATCGAGTCCCACATCGGGCTCTCTGCTCAGCAGGGAGCCTGCTTCCCTATCTCTCTCTCTCTCTCTGGCTGCCTCTCCGTCTACTTGTGATTTCTCTCTGTCAAATTAATAAATAAAAGCTTTAAAAAAAAAAAAAAAAAAAGATGAGATCTTGCCGTCTGGGACAATATGGATGACCTAGAGGGCACTATGCTAAGTGAAATAAGTAAGACGAGGAAACAAACACCATATGAGTTCACTTATATATGAAATCTACCAAAACAAAAACAAAAACAAAAACCAATGAAAAAGCGAAAAAAAAAGCAGAAACAGGCCCATAAATACAGGGAACTAACTGATGGTTGCCAGAGGTAAAAGTGTATTGCTTAATTTTCAAACTTTTGATAATTTCCTACTTACCATTTTATTACTGATTTCTAAGTTAATTTCTTAGTGGTAAGAAAATACACTATATGATTTCAATCTTGAAATTTTGTTGAGACTTTCTTTATAGCTCATCATCTGGTCTATTTTGGTAAATATTCTGTATAAAATTGCAAAAAAGGGGGGCGCATGGGTGGCTCAGTGGGTTGAGCCTGTGCCTTTGGCTCAGGTCATGGTCTCCGGGTCCTGTAGTCGACCCCACATCGGGCTCTCTGCTCAGCAGGGAGCCTGCCTCCCCCTCTATCTCTGCCTGCTGCTCTGCCTACTTGTGATCTCTCTCTGTCAAATAAACAAACAAAAAAAATCTTTAAAAATAAAATAAAATTGCAAAAAAAGGTATTTTTAAGTTGTTAAGTGTTTATTCTCTATAGGCTAATTAGGTCAAGTAGATAGAGTTTTTAAAAAATTGTATTACTAATTATTTTGTCTGCTTGATCATTCAGTTACTGAGAATGGGGTATATACAGTCTTAAAATTTGATTATGGGATTGTTTATTTCTTTTTTTTTTTAAGATTTTATTTATTTACTTGACAGATATCACAAGTAGGCAGAGAGGCAGGCAGAGGTCGGGGGGAAGCAGGCTCTCTGCCGAGCGAGCAGAGTGCCTGATGCGGGTCTCGATCCCAGGGCCCTGGGATCTTGATCGGAGCCAGAGGCAGAAGCTTTAACCCACTGAGCCACCCAGGTGCCCAGAATTGTTTATTTCTATTAATTTTTGCTTTGGGTAGTGGAATCCTAGTAAACTTAAGGCCTCAGAAAAGTAGAACAAAGAAAATAAACAAACAGGAGCAAAAATCAATGAGATAGAAAACAGAAAATTAACAAAGCCAAAAGTTAATTCTTTGCAAAGATTACTATAATTGAGAAAATTCTACCAAGGTAAATAAAGAGAAGACACAAATGACCAATGGAGAAAAAACATTATTGGTCCAACATTTAAAAAAATAAACACATATGATGTATATATTTTGGAGTTATGTTACTAGATGTATACACAGGTAGGATTGCTTTGTCTTCCTGTTGAATAAATCCTTTTGCTGTTATGAAATATTCCTGTTTTTATTTAATAATACTTATTGCTTTTAAGTCTGCTTTGTCTGATAATATAGGCATCCAACTTTTTTTTGAGAGTGTTTGCCTGACATGGCTTTTTCCACTTCCTTTACCTAAATTTCCTGTGTCTTTCTTACTTAAGTATAGTTGACACACATTGTTACATTAGTTTCAGGTGTACAACAGAGTGCTTGGACAACTCCGTCTGCTATGCTCACCACAAATGGAGCTACCGTACAACTCTACTGCAGTATCACTGACCATATTCCCTATGCTGTACCTTTTATTCCCATGATTTATTCATTTCATAACCGGAAACATGTACCGCCCACTCCCCTTCACCCACTTACAGTTCTGTAAAAAACTACAAGACAGAAAAGGATGCTGCATTTTGTCAAATGTTTTTTCTGCATCAATTGAGAGGACCTCGTGATTCCTGTCTTTATATGTTCTATCATATTCACTGATTTTCAAATGTTGAACCACCCTTTCATCCCAGAGATAAATCCTTTTACTGTACTGTTGGATCCTGTTAGCTAGGATCTTGTTGAGAATTTTGCCATCCATATTCATCAGGGATATTGGTCTGTAATTCTCCCTTTTGATGGGGTCTTTGCCTGGTTCCAGGATCAAGGTAATGCTGACTTTATAGAATGAGTTTGGAAGTTTTCCTTCTGTTTCTATTTTTTTTAAATAGCTTCAGGAGAATAGGCACTATTTCTTCTTTGATTGTTTGGTAGAATTCCCCTGGGAAGCCATCAGGTCCTGGACTGACACAAAAACAGACCCACAGATCAATGGAACAGAACAGAGAGCCCAGATATGGACCCTCAACTCTATAGGCAACTAATCTTCGACAAAGCAGGCAAAAATATCCCATGGAAAAAAGACAGTCTCTTCAATAAATGGTGTTGGGAAAATTGGATAGCTACGTATAGAAGAATGAAACTCAACCATTCTCTTATACCATACACAAAGATAAACTCTAAATGAATGAAAGAACTCAATGTGAGACAGGAATCCATCAAAATCCTGGAGGAGAATATAGGCAGTAACCTTTCGACATCTGCCACAGCAACTTCTTTCAAAACAAGTCTACAAAAGCAAAGGAAACAAAAGCAAAAATGAACTTTGGGGTTTCTCCAAGATAAAAAGCTTCTGCACAGCAAAGGAAACAGTCAGCAAAACAAAGAGACAACCCACAGAATGGGGGAAGATATTTGCAAATGACACTACAGATAAAGGGCTACTATCTAAGATCTATAAAGAACTTCTCAAACTCAAGGCACCTGGGTGGCTCAGTGGGTTAAGCCTCTGCCTTCGGCTCCAGTCATGATCCCAGGTCCCTGGGATCAAGCCCCGCATCAGGCTCTGTTCAGGGAGGAGCCTGCTTCCCACTCTCTCTCTGCCTGTCTCTCTGCCTACTTGTGATCTCTTTCTGTCAAATAAATAAATAAACCCTTAAAAAAAAAAAAAAAAAGAACTTCTCAAACTCAATACCCAAAACACAAATAATCAAGTCAAAAAATGGGCAGAAGACATGGACACTTCTCCAAAGAAGACATACAAATGGCTAACAGATGCATGAAAAAATGTGCAACATCATTAGCCATCAGAGAAATTCAAATCAAAACCATATTGAGATACCACCTTACACCAGTTAGAATGGCAAAAATTGACAAGACAAGAAACAACAAATGTTGGAGAGGATGTGGAGAAAGGGGAAACCTCCTCCACTGTTGGTGGGAATGCAAATTGGTGCAGCCACTTTAGAAAACAGTGTGGAGGTTCTTCAAAAAGTTAAAAATAGAGATACCCTATGACCCAGCAAATGGACTACTGCGTATTTATCCCAAAGATACAGATGTAGTGAAAAAAAGGGCCATAGGCACCCCAATGTTCACAGAAGCAGTGTCCACAATAGCCAAACTGTGGAAGGAACCGAATGTCCTTCAGCAGACGAATGGATAAAGAAGATGTGGTCCATATATACAATGGAATATTATGTCTCCATCAGAAAGGATGAATACCCAATATTTGCATCAGCATGGATGGAACTGGAGGAGATTATGCTGAGTGAAATAAGTCAAGCAAAGAAAAACAATTATCACATGGTTTGACTTATTTGTGGAACATAAGGACTAGCATGGAGGACATCAGGAGAAGGAAAGGAAAATGAAGGCAGGCAAACGGAGGGGGAGATGAACCATGAGAGACTATGGACTCTGAGAAACAAACTGAGTGTTTTAGAGAGAAGCTGTAAGGGGACGGGTTCGCCCAGTGGTGGGTACTAAGGAGGGCACGTATTGCATGGAGAATGGGTGTTACACACAAAAAATGAAGCATGAAACACTAAATCAAAAACTAATGATGTACTGTATGGTGACTAAGCTAAGAAAATAAAAATTTTTTTTTAAAAAGTAGAAGACATCATGACCAACTAGGGCTTATTCCAGGAATGCAGAGTTAATTCAACCTTCAAAAGTCAATCAGCACGGCACCTGCGTGGCTCAGTCTGTTAAGCGTCTGCCCTCAGCTCAGGTTATAACCCCAGGGATCAAGCCCCAAATCCAGCAGGGGGAGCCTGCTTCTCCCTCTCCCCCTGCAACTTACTCCCCCTGCTTGTGCTTTCTCACTCTCTCCAATAAATAAATAAATAAAATCTTTTTAAAAAAAGTCAATCAATATAATTCACCACATTAACTAAAGGAGGAAAAAACATTTGATCTCAATAAATGCAGAAAAGTATTTGGTAGAATTCAAAATCTGTTAATGGTAAAAATTCTCAGAAAACCAGGAATACAGGAGACCTTCCTTAATGTAACAGAAAGTATTTACAAACAACAAAAGTCAACAATATCCTTAATGCTGAAACACTGAACGTATTCCCCCTGAGATCAGAAATAATATAAGGATGTCTCCTATATCCACTTCTCTTCAACACTATATTATAGATGCTAGACAGGACTAAGTGAAGAAAAATAAAGGTATAGATTTTGCAGAGAAAAAAAAGCAAAATAATTTTTATTCACAAAGACATTACTGTGCATGTGAAAAATTCTAAGTAGCCTACAAAATCTTCAAATTAATAAGAAAATTTGGTAAATTTACTGCAAAATCAGTAAACAAAAAACACTTTATACCAGCAAAAAACAATCAGGAAATGAAGCCATTTACAGAGTGCCAAAAATACCAGGTGTTTAGGAATAAGTTAACAGCAAGAACAAAAGGAATGGCAGCTAATATTGCTAAGAATATTTTGTTAATATATTGCTAATTAAAGAAAACCCAAATAAATGGATATTCTATGACCAACATTTAGAAAACTCAATATTAAGTCTTCCATTCTCTCCAAATATTTTTTTAAAGATTTTATTTGAGAGAGCGAGCGAGCATGCCTACAAGTAGGGGAAGGGTCAGAAGAGGAGAATAAGCAAGCAGCCTCCACCTGGGCACAGAACCCAACCTGGGGCTCAGTCTCGACCCAGGAGATCAGGACTTAAGATGAAACCAAGAGTCAGATGCTTAACTGACTAAGCCACCCAGGCTCCCCTCTCTAATTTGGTTTTTAGATTTAATGTAATTCCAAGCAAAATCCCAACAGGTTTTATTGGGTTTGGGTGGAAACCGGCAAGCCAACTCTGGAATTTATATGGATATACAAAGCATCTAAAATAGACATGGCAGGGGCACCTGGGTGACTAAGTGGGTTAAGCCTCTGCCTTCCACTCAGTCATGATCTCAGGGTCCTGGGATCGAGCCCCGCATCGGGCTCTCTGCTAAGCAGGGAGCTTGCCTCCTCCTCTCTCTCTGCCTGCCTCTCTGCCTACTTGTGATCTCTCTCTCTGTCAAATAAACTAATAATGTCTTTTTAAAAAAATAAATAAATAAAATAAAATAGACATGGCAGTCTTGAAACAAAAGAACACAGGTAACTGATTCCAACACTACCATGCTATGCTAATTAACACAGTGCAGTATTGGCATAAGAATAGACAAACCAGTGGACCACAATAGCAGAGTCCAACAATAAGCCTCCACACGCACAGCCACTTGATTTATGGACAAGGCTCAGAGCTGAGGTGGAGGTAACAGCCAGGCTTGAATGGGTTAGGGAACAAAGGACCTGCCTTGGAGGGCAGTGCCTGGAGAAATACAGCAGGCATCCCAAGTGTACTGAGGATGGATGTACGTGGTGTGGAGTTCTCTACGGACAGGAGGCACTGGAACACAGCCCAGAGGGGCAGAGAACAGGGCCCAATCAGGGTTCAGGGTGGGCACTTGGCCAGGCATTAACTGGGAGGGCCAGAGGAATAAGAGATCCGGGGCAGGGAAGTAGTGTTGCTTTACTACAGTAAGGAAGAGAACAGCCTGAATGCTGCGGGTTCAAGGGAACTAGCACAGGGGAGATCTGGGGCATTTTCCTCTCATTGTCACCACTGCTGCCTGATACATCTTCAGAATCAAAGTCAGATCATGGCACACATCTAATGGAAACCCTTAATTGTTTCTTTTTGACCACAAGATAAAACGTAAACTCCTTGGCAAGACTCTGAGATTCCATCACTGGATCTTGCCCCCGTCTTTCACCGTGCCTCCCTCCCCTGTAGGCTCTCTCCTCTTCCAAGAACACCCTTCTTACTCTTCACCAAATTAACTCCCATCATCTCCTCCAGGAAGACTTCCTGGATTCTCTCACTAACCTAAGTACTCCCCTTTAGTAAGCCATAGCACCCTGAACTGAGCCCTGGAACAGGATGTCTCACTTTCTCTGTCAGTGTCAATTACCAGTAGCCCCCACCAGACTGCAAGCTGCAAGTGTCAATTACCAGCAGCCCCCACCAGACTGCAAGCTCCCCTAGCACCCCAGTCAGTAAGATCTCCTTAAAGAAGGGACAACCTGGCGCCTGGGTGGCTCAGTGGGTTAAGACGCTGCCTTCGGCTCAGGTCATGATCTCAGTGTCCTGGGATCGAGTCCCGCATCGGGCTCTCTGCTCAGCAGGGAGCCTGCTTCCTTCTCTCTCTCTCTCTCTCTCTCTGCCTGCCTCTCAGTGTACTTGTAATTTCTCTCTGTCAAATAAATAAATAAAATCTTTAAAA